>NC_056740.1:259297675-259325175 GCF_019279795.1 Protopterus annectens | reverse complement strand
TATATATATGTGACTAAATATATACATGTATATAGCTAGGATATGATACAGCAGTTACGAGTTACATATTTTTACAGGCCGTGCATATGGGGGTGAGGGGTTCAATAAACAAATGTGTAACACGTAGAATCAACCCCCCTACCCCCCCAGCTAGGCCAGTGAGACATACAGACACACAATAAAAGTAAACACATCACTGTTTCCCAGACCACCAGCAGGATACTACCAGTGGGGGAGACCTGCCAGGTCTAATCTTGAAACATAGACATCGATGTCCCTTGTGGGACACCAAAAATTAATGATCATTGGAGGCAATCCCGGTAATGATTCATCAAACTAGGCTGTAGACGTACACGGACCAGTAGGTTGTGCAAGCCTGATAACCCATGGGTCGACACAATGTACGACATGTGTCCCAACACGGGGAGAGTGGGCAGTGTGTAGTGGTGTGTTTATACCCCACCTGCACCCACAGTAAGAATGAGTGCTGTAGAGGAATGGCAGATGGGGGAACTATGGGTTAAAATGGATAGCCCATCTGTATTTATATGGCTGCATTTTGATACTTTGATTTTTATTTGCATTTTTTGTATGTCACTGAAGAAGGCTCCTGGGAGCCGAAACCGGTTTGATGTGTGTAGGTTGATTTTTCATTCCTACATTTATATACAATAAATATTTTTTGGATTTGAATCCTGCTGATGCTCGCTGGCTTTCTTTGATTGCCCATTATGCAATTATGGACCTAGACGTGCAGGTGTTGGCTGGCGCAGTCATATTAGGACTGCCCTGGGGTTGTAAGTAATATTCCGAAATGGGCATAGCTGATGCCTATACCTCTCAACCCCTAAGAGCAAATCCACTAGACAAGGACATAAACCATTGGAGGAACAAATAGGGACTATACCTCTGAACTGTCCCCGATTACCAGGGACATCCCTGATTTCGACTCAATTTCTAACTCTGTCCCACTTAATCCCTCCAAAAACTAGTGACATTTGGAGGAAAGGTGGTGAATTACACGTAATGAATAATGACAACAATTAAGAGTTATAAACATCATTTACCTCAGAAAATGTGTATGAATTCATATGCTCTGAGTCTGTCAGTGTGTCAGGTTAATAGCACCAATAATTTAAATGTGTCCCTGATGTTGTTATGCCATGTTCCTGATTCAGTTTGTATTTTTCCCCAATTGTATGAGAGGTCTGATAGGGACAGAAAGCACATATTCCACTGACAACCTTAGAAAGATGATAGAATATTAGGTATGCAGTAGCATGACTCAGCTGAAGGATGTGGGTTCCAAAACCCAATTACTTGTTTGTATTGAAGAGTGTCAGTTTCCATGTATTAGCCAGACAGGTGCATATTGTAAGAGGAACACACCAATAATATGAATCAAACTCCGGACAGGCCGCGGATTCTGTACAGTCGAAAGGCATGCTGTCGCCTAATGGGCAGCCATTCCTAATGCTGTAGGCATGTAATCCAATGTAATAGGCATCACAAGGTAATATCGTAGTCCTCACTCCCACCCTGGGGTGTGAGTGTCAGATGCAAACACCAAATGCAGTGCATTTGCAAGTGTGGGGGCAAGCGGGTGTAAGCCTGTTTGGCTGCCAGTATGCGAGTATTACACTGGTAAAGCAATGTAGAGGCTAACTGAGTGTAAGAAACTGTAACCAGAGGTTAGCATTGCTTAGCTCCGCGCAAACCCATGCACACCCGCTCACAACTGCTTTAATGTGCCTTAATTACTCTGTATCCAACAACCTTGTTCTGCCCAGCAGCAAAATAAATGGCCTCTGCAAAGCTCAAAACCAGGACCCTGCACACACACCTATTGTGATTTACCACTAAGCCATGGCAGATATACAGACATCGGATCTTATCACAAACATATCATCCAGTGCAGTCATTCAACAGTATAGGAAATGTATTTCATCATGTAGATGTATGTGTGAGTGTTTATGTCCAGATATAGGTACATACATATATATAGATATATCAAAAACATCCCATGTGACAACAAAGCATTACAAAGGAATGAAAAGGGAAACACCAGCAACGCCTGTATTATGTAGTGGTGTTGTTCTATGTAATATCAAGACTCCCTCAGACAGACATGTGTCATTAATACACGCAAACATTTGTACATTGGCCAAATACATCACTCTGTGCATGTTATTTACATTAATACAACAATTCCTGCCCAGTCATTATGTGAGAACAGTACTCTTGCAAGATGCTGTGTGCAACATCATCATCATGATAAAGGTAAATGGGGTAACCATAGAGGGACCAGTAGTGTTGTGTGTACAATGGGGTCGTCCGCATCACGTGTACCTGGAACCTTTAAGAGTCATGTACATACTAGGATCATGTGCCTGAGAGACAGGGGGTGAGGACAACTGGAGTATGCTGTGATGCATATTAAAAGGGTTACATGTGTCCAGTGGACACGTGTGTGAAATGGACAGCTATGTATGGGGCAAATGTTCTAGGAACCGATTGGCCTTTTGTTTCCGTAGGGTGAGAGTGGGATGTGGGGGAAGGAGAGTAAGTATGCTCATGGAGGATAGGTAGGGTAGGATGACAGACAAGACAGCATACAGGGTTTGTATATGACACATGTGGGGGGATACACCTTGGACAGGGAGAGGTGTTCAGCAGTCACAAGCCCATGAGCCCCCAGATGGAAACAGTGGGACCATCAACCCAACACAACAGATGGTATACATTTGCAGAGGGAGCACAACACATGCATATATACTGCATGACATCTGTACAAAGTGTAGAAGACTTGTGACTGCAGCTATGAACAATGGCCCATTATTGGCATGTCATGGAGACCTCCAGACAGTGTCTGTCATACCACTGTTTCATGTGACATATGTCCAATCAGGGATGCGATGGCAGTAACTCATAATTACTGACTGCAATCCTCACACTATGCTCCTGCAGTTCACAGATGTGTGTTCAGTGAGTAACACGGGAAACAAATGGTTCCACACACTGACCAGTCCACAGATGGCCCTACAGACGGGGGTCCCTCAAAAACAGAGCACTGTCTTGTCAGTTTTAAAACATGCAGAATAGCCATTACCACATACAACTTGTTAAACAGGCAGTAGTCTCAATGAAACATAGCTACACTTACATGATGTAGTCATGTCTGACACATCACCCTCCTGTCTTTAGGGTATTTCCCACTGTGTATGTTTTTGGAGGAACATCCAGATATCATCTGTGATGCCGTTTACCAAACACCAGATCCAGGTACCCCTCACAGCGACTGTCACGGGCAAACACCAACATGATGTTCCTAGATATTGTACTGTGCTTCCATGCGATTGGCTATGGGAACATCATCACAGCTGTTCCACATACAATCAGCTAGAGGAGGACTGCAATAGGTGCAGAGGCCATCACCTGATCGTGACCATCACTTGCAAAACACAAGCGGCTGCTGAGCAGGTGTACAACTCCACATCCACCAGAGAGTGTGTGGGAGGGACAGACAGAGGCAAAGTACATCAGAGAAGGGCTTGGAGACTAAAACCTAAGCATAATCTGTCACACACCTACCAGTACAGGGGTTCAAACCCCTGACTGACTAGTCATTACTATTACAAGTGCATGCAGTTACTCCATGTGCTACAAAGCTGACAAGTTGGTGTGCTGTAAGAACATATATTTGTGCTTGGTGAGCGACATCTGCAACAGAGATATAGCAGGCATACATTAGGTGTAGCACACATGGCTGTCCACATGGACAGATGTAATTGTCAACACAACCACACTCTCTAATGGACTCACATTGACACTCTTTGCCAGGCTCACAAATACACTTCCAAACTACTTAGTTTGCCACACTGCAATAATGCACAGGTACTACATGCACCAGAGGGGATATCCAGAGGTTCTCTGGGCTAGGGCATGTGAACATGTTTGACATCTGTCGGTATGCCAATGGGAGTTATACTGGGAGTGACTGTGGTTGGGAGCATCCTACCCCACTCTCAGACACAAGGTGCCAGTACTGACATGCATGTGTGCATTGCTTCATGAGTGTGTAGTGGTTGGCTGTGCAAGATCGCTGTACAAGGCTGGGTGAGGGGTAATCCTTGGCATCACGCCACCCGACAATGGTGTGCAGTGTGGTACAGGGGTGTAGTGTCTGCAATGTCCCACACAGATGGATATTGTATGAACTGTCCTCACATCCTGGTTACCATTGTGTATGGCCATAGCTTTTCAATGCATGCCATGTCTGTGTTTGATAGTCCTTGACATGGGCATTGCCTGGGATGTGCACGTCCCACAATAATGTATAGTGACATGTACAGGTGTACCTGGTTTGGCTGGCACGTGTTGTGTACACAGACTGTTATTTTCTGATATGCCAGTACTGGCCTGGTGTGGCAGGACCTGCCTATAGACAGCAGGTTAACCCTGCACCTGCATTGATAGCATGATACAGATATTCCCTGGTGTCAGTGGCATGGGTCCATACAGGGCACATGTGTAAGGCATTGTTTGACCTCTGTGGATCACATTTGATGGCACTACATATGTTTCAGGTATCCAGTGAGGAACATAGTGAAGGCACATTGTCAGCAATTATGTGCCTATTGTACTGCTGTACAGGGTGCTATGCCCTCTGCATCCCACTGCAATCACACCATGTCTGCTATCTGTCATCAATGTGCAGGGTACTAGGAACATAGCGGGATATTCTAGGCAAGTGTGTTTGTGTATGACACATGGGTTCAGAACATATTCCAGGTAATAGTAGGGTTGTGTACTTTGTTCACCAGGCCTTTTGCCAGATGTAGGGGTATGGCTTGCCAACACAGTCCCTTGGCTGACTGACATCTGTACTCCTCATGAGGTGGACATTGTGACATATAATACGGACACCATATAGGAAAACTACAATATCTGCTTCCCAATATGTCCAATGGTTAGACACTCACAGCCACCTCCACACAGGCTCTGACAGTAAAACACACCTGCCATGTTTTGGAATAGAACCCTTACCTAACTATTGTATCACACTACAGCATTACGCAGTTACAGCATGCACTACGGAGATTACTGGGTTACAGCAGTCCCAAAGGTGTATTCATAGGTGGGTGACATCAGCAGGATTGCCAAAGAAGGGCATTCCAAGTGTACTGCGAGTTGTACAGGTCTGTTACCTGAGTGTACCCACTGCTTACTGTCACGAAAACACATTTGCACCTGCATTGCTCTTAAAAGTGTCTTATGCAGTCCTAATTGACAGTATCAACAAGGCTTGCAGGTCTTGAACCCTGGACCATGCACACTGAGGTCACTGGATGCACCACTAAGCCATATGGGTTGTATACATGTTGCATGGAATCTATAATGCACATCCTACTACAGGTAATCCACAGTACTGAAAACAAATGGGACAGTCCCTTTGTGTGCATATGTGCAGTACCCCTGAATGTACTGTACTCTGTGAAACAACAAAGACAAGTCTACATATGTACAACTGTCATAACTACATGTATATATATATATATATATATATATATATATATATATATATATATATATATATATACCTACGGGATGGGTACACACACACACACATATATATATGCCTATACACAGACACAGCCATATATATATATATATATATATATATATATATATATATATATATATATATATATATATATATATATATATATATATATATATATATATATATATATATATATATATATATATATATATATATATATATATATATATATATATAGATAGATATATTATATAGATATATATATATATATATATATATATATATATACACACACACATGTCTGAACACCCTTTGTGACACAGAAGGGTTCCAAAGGAACTGACATGTACACAAAACAGAGGCATCTCTTGTGTTATAACATTTAAATCATAAGCAGTTCACCAGAGAAGGGATGGTTGTTGTGTATGTGGAGTTTGGGGTGGGCAATGATGGCTAATGTAATCTACCCTGGGGATTGTGGAGTTAGGGTGGGGGAATGATGGGTATGAACTTATACCCCAGCAACCACTTCTGCGTCACTGCTCGACAGTGGCACAGGAAAACAACATACCTAACTGTAGACGGGCTTAACTGTGTCTTCTTTACCATTCCTAACTATGTAATACTTTGTAGACACTGGTCACCACAGATGGCTACCATGGTGTGCTAAAAGACATTACACGTGTGTATGCCTGGCTACAGTGTAGTCACACACACAAACACGCACACACTTGCCAGTATTGTGCATACACGTCTTGCCTATGTAAAGGTAACTGGTACAGTGGTATGCAGTTGGGGTATGTGCCACAGAACCCATACAATTACACTTACTCTGATTCCACTTCTGAGCTGGGTGACATCACAGAACGGATTACTTGCAGTGGGGAGGGGAGAAGAGAGAGGTTTAGCAGTTGACAAGGATAAAGGCCAGTGCAAAAGGAGGTATCTCTTTGGAATGCAGCAAAACCTGTTGTCATGACAGGATGCAAACACAAATACACACACACTCAGGCATTTGCTGGCACACACAGGCATTTGCTGAGACACACACACACACACACACACACACACACACACACACACACACACACACACACACACACACACACACACACACACACAGTGGTGAGATCAGAACTCCTGCCTATCTGCAGATTCTTATTACAGTAGTATGCAGCTACAAGATGTACCACAGAGAGTACACATTTCAAGACAGTCAGACTGCCCTTCTAAGATTGAGGACAACAATAGGGAGACTGACAGTCACAAAGTACATAGCTGTAGACCTGTGTGTTTAAAGTAGGTGTCCATTACAACCTGTATGCACAAACAAAACACATCATCTACAGGTAGGCCTGAGAGGTATAGTTGTAGCACAACAGAAACCTGAACTGGAGTATGGCCATCTGTGGAATGGACAACTACTATCACTATACAGGTTTACAGTGGGCATGCTCATACACTTAGTAGCACAGGGCCATTTGAGATGCACTATGACTACAATTGCACAAGGTTATACTGGGCATGCTCATACACTTAGTAACAAAGGGCGTGTTGGATGCACTGACTCAAATTACACAAGGTGGCAGTGGGTATGCTCATACACTTAGTAGCACAGGGCCATTTGGGATGCACTCCAATTCTAACCACTGAAGACCACAGTGTGTATGCTCAAACACTTACATGTACTGCACACACTGTAATGGACTCCTATTGTAAACACATAGGTTTACAGTTAGGTACATCTTACATGTCAGTATATATGCACATCATACTGGTTTACTACCTGATACCTGCATGTGGCCCATAAATGATATATCTGTGTCTATGCTGTGTAATACACATGCATACATGTACATGAAGTACTGACATATATATGTTACGTATACATATTCATGCATGTGTGGACGTGACAGACAATAGGTTACCTGGGTCACACAGGCAGATACTACCTACAGTGTGTGTCACACACCTTGCTACCCTGAAAGGCATACGTTGATAGCAGGTTGTGGACAGTGGCATTATACATGGAACAGTGGTATGTGCAAGCATAATGTGTGAGCCACCTTGTGTAATGGTACTGAGGTGCAGATGTCAAGATGCCCTCTCCCGGCTGTGTTAGTAGTTGCTATTATTAGCAGGAATGCTACCCTAAGTATATCTCACATTGGTCATATACACAAGTTCTGCTGCTGTCTGTCACCTTACATGAGGCATTTGCTACCAAGCACATTAATGTCACGCGCAGTGATGTCATGGTATGAGTGGCAACTGCTAGACCAAAACAATGAGCCAGTGTCCTGCTGTTATTAGGAGGTTGTCCAGTGTCTGTCATTCAGGGCTGTCATGACTGAATGATGAGCCTTCAACCCAGAGCACATGCATCCATGTTACATGTGCGTGTGGATAATACCTAGGTCACATTTACCCATATAGCCACATTCCAAGGCAAATGTCCTACACCCAGAAGTAACACCCTGACACCTACATGACAATTGCATTGGATGCTAATGCTAACCAGTGCTAGATGTGTGGCTTTAGTAATCCATTTGCTCAATGTAGAACCTACAATGGGGAATACTGACATCTTTGCAGTGAGGAACACCTGGCTGAAGGCTCTGTAGTGCACAATTGCACTACCACCATATAACTCAGATCCAGACATGTGGGCCAGAACAGTGGTATGGACCATTCCAGGTGGTGGTGTACACATATTCATAATGGCTACTCACATGTAAAGACCACTACTCCGACGTAACGCATCACAGATGAGTCAGGTACAGGTGACAGTGGCAAATGCTGCATTCTAGGTTGTATCCTCATATACATCCACCACCTTGTTCCCAGACTACCAACACACATCCATATGTGGTATGACATAGTATGGTAGACCACCAGATAACCCTCGATTGGTGGACTGTACCTAGGCCTACATCAACTGTGCAAAGTACCCATGTACAGACATAGCTGCATAATGTGCTATGCAATGCAATAATACCACTGTTTGTAACCAGCTCAGTTGTACACATACCAGGGTCCCTCGGATGTTTTCAGCATTAACACAGTCAACTGTTGCTGCACACCATTAAACAACACCCAACGGTTGGATATGACCTAACTGTACCTGCCCTGGATATGTACATCCCACACTCATACAACATAAATGACATTACCATAGCTTTTGTTATCCTTTCTACATACAGGTGGCTACAGTCATTACACACATGCACATGGCAGATAGCATGCTAACAGTTCATAAGGTTTGATATCTATGTTGACCGAGGTAATATTCCCTCTCTATTGGTCACCCATGACATCTATCATATCATACAACACCCCATGAGGCACATATGTCTTTAGACATGTCCACCTAATGCAATTTCTACAAACATACCCAAATAACAGGACCATAGGACCTACACAAGGCCTGTATTGACAGACTCAGGGAAATCCTGCTCTGCTCTGTATGTTCCTGAGTAGTCACATGTGATATGTTCATGACATGTACAGCCATGTGTGGCCACAGCTCCTACATATACCCCATGTCAACAATTGCAAGCTATGCATGCTGTGTGCTGTCTGGACATTAGCCTATGTACCACAATAGTCAGTACATGCTGGGGTGAGATGTTTACAAGCCACAGACCTCACACATGCATGAATGAGTGTACTGCCTAGCTCTAACAGAGCACATTGCTGGCACTCTTCCAGTAAACATGAGGTGTGTGTGACAAATATGATGTGCTCACTGTTGACCATTACAGTGCCCAGGCTTCACCATGGCACTGTCAAGTAACAGTTTGTAGGAGCATGACATGAAATAATGCTGTGTGTGTGTCTTGCTGATATGTGCTGTTGTAATATATGTACACTTGGCAACTCGGTGAAAGTGGTGGTGTCCTACCAGTACATGAATACAACATCCATTATGGTATAATGCTCAGCTATGTTTCACACATGGCATGGGGAAGGTGTGGAATGTATCCTCTTGACCTGCTAGTGCACTTACTGATGTAGACTGCATATGTGCACATGTATTGATGTTTGTGTAGATTCCATGTATGAGCAGTGTCTGATGTCTGAAGGTGACCGTTGTCTTAGTACATCATGCTGTTGCAATACAGCCTCAACATTGCCAACTGAATATGGTGATATGCTCTAAGTACAGTAAGCCGTACATGAGGTATGGACAGATGTTTGGACATGACTACTAAGTGGTGGGGCTTCTTTGCAGATGAATGATTACTGAGGACAGCTCACTGGCATGTTACAACCAGTCCTACAATAACCTGTGTAATGGCTAAGGTCAGGTTTTGTTAATTGAAGTGGAAGACAGACAATGTAGAATGCTGTAAGGGTGACATTGAAGGCAAACCTCATGACACCTGTAACAGTAATGCCTCCCCTGTGCATATATTGTGCATATATCAGCACAGTTGTCAAAGGAAAGAGTTAGTAAGCATTGTACTGGATGCGATAGCACTGTGCTTCTGTAGTACCTATCATGAGTTAGGCAGGTGTTTGATTCACAGTACCGGTATGTGTGGGTGTTTGTGTCCATATATGTCACGTATGGTTGGGAATACATCCCACATGTTATCACTCTCCTGAACACCATTGTTGACACCAGTACAGAGTGAAGTGCAGAAAGAAAGGCATAGGCAGGTGGTTAACCCTCACACATGTAAAGTGTCTGCATGTGCCTGACAAAGTGTATATCTTTGTGAATGCCACAGTGTGTGTGTGTGTGTGTGTGTGTGTGTGTGTGTGTGTGTGTGTGTGTGTGTGGCTGTCCATGTGTATGGCTGTCTGGTTCCTGGAGTGAGGCTGTATTTTACCATAGTGAAATGTTAATGCCCCCTCCCCCCATCCACTCAATACAATCTAGCATCCCTGTTGATATCATCAATCGTAGATGGGCATTCTAACTGCCTGTTAACATGTTCACCCTGGTGTGTGACCTGTTGTTACATAGCCTACTGATGGACCCCCCTTCCCCACATACATTCACTGCACTATAGTATCCCTGTCGATGTCCTCGATCTTAGGCCATTCCAACTACCTGTACATGTGTAATCTCTGTGGTGTGTCTTGTAATTGCATAGTACTATAATGATGATAAGCACATAGGCAGGGGTTCTTATCCAAACACTGGCAATTGTGTGTGTCAGAGTGTGTGTCACTGTGTCTGTGAATCCCGGAGTGTGTGGGTGTGTCTGTGTTTGCATGCTGTCATGGTAGTGGGTATTACTGCTTCCCAATGAGAAGCCACTATTTCCACTGGCCTTTACCCTTGTCATCCAGCATACCACTCTTTTACCTCCTCCGTGCTCCAGGTAACTATACCTGTGATGTCACCCACTATGTGATGGCTCTGAACACAGTAGCTTACTACACAGCTACACAGCTATCAGCTATCATACTAGGTCCCCTGCTATTTTCCTTATTTATCAATGACCTACACCATGTGGCTCCCCAAGCCACATGCATACAGTACGCAGACGATTCAACACTTGTCTGCTCCGCCACATCTGTATCACACCTTCACTCCCTCACACAACACATATTTAACTCTGTAGAAGACTGGTTCTCCCAACATTGTCTACTACTCAACCCTAAAAAAACTAAGCTGCCCTTTTTACACCATCAAGCAAATCTCCCCTCATTGATTTTACCATAACATCAGCAAATGGCACACCTATATCACAAGAGTCAACTACTAAACTACTAGGCATTACCATAGACAACAACCTTAACTTCAATGCACATATTAACAACACACTAAAAAGCATTAACAAAAAAATAGGCTCTCTCTACAGAATCAATCCATTCCTCACACCAGAATCAAGAACAACTATAGCCCTCACCCACCTTATCTCACCCCTTCTCTATGCCTCCCCAATTTTTACTAAATTATCCAAAACAAATCTGTCGAAACTAGAAAACTCCTACCACAACATAGCCAGATTTGCCACCGGAAACCCTTACAGAACCCACCACTGTAATAATCTAAAACAACTAGGCTGGCTTGAATATCAACAGCAACTAAAAACTAACCAGCTTACCATAGCCCATCAAATTCTTTATCAACCTGAGAAAACCCCTATACTATCAAGCCTGATTCACCCATACCACAACCTAAAGTCCCTTAGATCTGCACACAAACTTCTTATAGACACGGTCAAATCAAACAACAAGGCCGGAGACTCTCTTTTCTCAAACACTGTTGGAAAATATTGGAACCTGCTTCCGCCTGAACTCTCATCTATTCCCTCAAAATCTCTCTTTAAAAAGAAACTCAAGCTTTACCTCAAAACACAATGGCTGTGCCCCTGTACCAACCCTGACTAACATTATTTCATGTTCATCTGACGTACTCACCCCAATATTAATTCACTTTCTTTTCAGCTATTTCCATTTCCCTCTCTATGCAAATGTTTATTAGATACTTCTTGCTATCTTGTTCTACAATGCTTTCTTCACTCCATTACTTTTTATACCACTTGTTTATTATTATTTTTTATATTAGAATTTAGTTCTTAACAGTTTTTATACTTAGCATCAATAAAGTTTATAAGTGTAGCTTATCTCCATTACTTTTTTATACCACTTGTTTATTATTATTTTTTATATTAGAATTTAGTTCTTAACAGTTTTTATACATAGCATCAGTAAAGTTTATAAGTGGAGCTTATCTCCCCGGGCCTCTACTGAAAATGGACATGTATCCAGCTAGACTAGCCCGGCCAACAAATGTAAAATAAAATAAATAAATAAAATAAATAAATGTTTTTGGATCATTAGAACAATAAACATAATTGAAACATGGGAGAATATAACTGTGATGTGGAAGCTACAAAGTGCATCCAGGTATTGTCATACTGACCTGTGGGTAGTCACCATATACATATGGGGCACTCACAAACACTGACATCCCCCGGCACATGCAACTACACCTGAAAGAGGAAGGCAGAACATCAAGTTCAACATACTGTTAGTGTTGTTACACATGATACATACTGTCAAACGTACAAAATGCATTTTAAAACTGTAATACATGGTATGTCTGCTGCCTGTCAGCACTACTCAGCAATATTAATCTACAATTGTCTACCTAGTATGTTCACCCGGTGCATCAGACCATATGAACATATCCCTGCACCGATGGTGTGGATGACAGGGATGCGGCACAGGCATCATCATATGCACAGGGTGATAATGTTTGCCAGAGGCCTAGGCTGTGTCATTGGATGACATCATGTGTGGGTGTTAGGGCCTGTGATATCATTGGGAATGTGTGGATGTTATGCATGTGTGTGTTGAGGTGCCCTACATTTGTTTCTAGTGTGTGTGTGTATGCATGCACACAGGTCTGGCATGTGGCTGGCCTACACAGGGGTATTATTGACAGCTGCAGACTGTACAAGGCAGGTTTCACAGTTCACGGTGTCCGGAGACGGCCATGTGACCTGCACCTGCCAGGGGTTGCACGGGCACTACCAGGCAGAGGTCCAGATTGGGTACTGTCTGATGACACATGTCCACTGGAATCATGTCCCTGTTGGGACCATCAAGGACCACATACACATGGCCTGCTGTGTCCTGGTGTGGACTGCACAGCACCAGCTGCACTGCTGCTGCTACCATCACTATGGGAGCGGGCATATGCAGTAGCATATTCACGTAGACCTTCAACAGGTGATGTGGCTGACCTACGTCCACATGCCCAACGCCTCACTCCCACCAGATGTTCCAGCACAGACATTCCACGCTCGAGTATTGACATGCCACGGTCAAGGACTCCCTCCATATCACCCAATCGTCTATCCAAAACATCTGCAAGATGATGGTGAGCATTTGCAAGTGCCTGAATGTTGTCAGTTAATGAATGGACAGCAGCCCTCTGAAGCCTCAGACTTTGTGCAGTTCAGCACGTGCCTGTGCCTCCATTACAGCCCAAAACATGCATCTGGTGACTCCAGCTGATGTGCTTTGTCTCGCATGGGCATGTTGGCCAGTGGTTCTTCTATGAGCAGCGTTGGGCACATGCCTGTGTGGGACATCACCAGTCTGTTGACTGGGATCATGGTGCGCAGGCACACCTTCCATAGCCACCACACTTCCCTGTTCCATGCTACCACCCGCCAACTGTCCTTCTTCTATGGCCAGCGGTGATGGGGTATGTGAAGGCAGGGGAACTGTGTGCAAGGATGAGGGGGAGACAGGTGGAATGGCAACCAATGGCACAGATGTAGCCCCTGACAACCCTGCCTGTGCCTCAATCATACTATCATCATCACTGCTAGAGTCTGTGGGGAAATAATATTAGGTGGACCACAGGAGGGCAACGCACCTACATCAACACATCAACAACTGTGAGGGGAAGACAAGAACTGTACATTATAAGTTATACCAGACACACACAGACAGACAGAGACACACACAGACAGACACCCAGACAGACACACACAGACAGACACCCAGACAGACACACACACAGACAGACGCACAGACACACACAGAGACACACACACACAAACACACAGACACACACACACACACACACACACACACACACACACACACACACACACACACACAGATACACACACACAGACACACAGACACACAGACACACACGCTACATGCAGGTGATATGGCAGATGGCATTCAGCTTAGACAATTATAGTTTCAGCTTAGAAAATTATAGTGGTAGTTATCATACATCCCTGAGTTGCACACAACAGCATGCATGTGTTATAGCAGACGGCATGCACCTTACACAATTATAGTGGCGGTTAGCATACATACCTGTATTGCACCATTTGTGTTAGTAGCCTATGCCCCATGCCTGCAACACAATGCATGCACTTTGCACCATTGCACCACACTGCCATGGTGTGTGCAACTTTCACCACATGTTAACAGACCATCACTGACCTTTGTACATCTACCACTGATGCTTTGTGTTGGCCACCACCTCTACATGTGAGGACATGAGCAGTAGGGTATGTCGACTGCATACTATGTTTGCCTGAGCCCTAACTTGCATATCTCCCCCAAAGCAGTGCATGTCTGTTCAACATTATTCCACCTACCCCTGAGCTGAGTGTAGACATTGTGCATGTGGCTGTGCACACATGTTTGACATGGCTGTCCCTACTTTGCAATGTTGCCACAGCCCAGCACAGGTTTACGGTATACCAGCCTGCAGTGTGGCATATGCCCTTGTCAATCACATGTAGTATGACATGTCTTCGGCTAACATGCTGAATGACATGCATACATGTGTAACACAATGGTGTCCTTTCCAATCTGCAGTATGGTAATGGTGTCCCAATGCTGGGATGTGTTATACTAACATGAGCCTTCACCTGATGCAATGTTGTCTGTCCACCCTACAAATATGCAGGGAAATACTGCACATTAAGCTGATGCACATAGCCATTGCAAGGCATCATGTGGCTTCACAATTGCTATACAGTGTGAGCTACTGACACAGTTCATAGCCATGAATATGTTCACATACAATACATATCTAATGTGGACTGTGACCCACGTCACTGAGGTTTATACACAATAAACCCCAATGTGGAATGTGTGACACATGTCACAGAAGGGTATACAGATGACACCCCTGCATATCTGCAACCATATTACTGATGACAGGCAACTATGCCCATACATGGGTAACTTTTCAGTACTCTATGTCCCACATGCCATCTGTGTACCTCACACACATGAGTAACAGGCATGACAGTGATGTCTGACACCAGCAAGGTGATTGGGTACTGTCTGATGACACATGTCCACTGGAATCATGTCCCTGTTGGGACCGTCCAGGACCACATACACATGGCCTGCTGTGTCCTGGTGTGGACTGCACAGCACCAGCTGCACTGCTGCTGCTACCATCACTATGGGAGCGGGCATATGCAGTAGCATATTCACGTAGACCTTCAACAGGTGATGTGGCTGACCTACGTCCACATGCCCAACGCCTCACTCCCACCAGATGTTCCAGCACAGACATTCCACGCTCGAGTATTGACATGCCACAGTCAAGGACTCCCTCCATATCACCCAATCGTCTATCCAAAACATCTGCAAGATGATGGTGAGCATTTGCAAGTGCCTGAATGTTGTCAGTTAATGAATGGACAGCAGCCCTCTGAAGCCTCAGACGTTGTGCAGTTCAGCACGTGCCTGTGCCTCCATTACAGCCCAAAACATGCATCTGGTGACTCCAGCTGATGTGCTTTGTCTCGCATGGGCATGTTGGCCAGTGGTTCTTCTACGAGCAGCGTTGGGCACATGCCTGTGTGGGACATCACCAGTCTGTTGACTGGGATCATGGTGTGCAGGCACACCTTCCATAGCCACCACACTTCCCTGTTCCATGCTACCACCCACCAACTGTCCTTCTTCTATGGCCAACGGTGATGGGGTATGTGAAGGCAGGGGAACTGGGTGCAAGGATGAGGGGGAGACAGGTGGAATGGCAACCAATGGCACAGATGCAGCCCCTGACAACCCTGCCTGTGCCTCAATCATACTATCATCATCACTGCTAGAGTCTGTAGGGAAATAATATTAGGTGGACCACAGGAGGGCAACGCACCTACATCAACACATCAACACCTGTGAGGGGAAGACAAGAACTGTACATTATAAGTTATACCAGACACACACAGACAGACAGACAGAGACACACACAGACAGACACCCAGACAGACACACACAGACAGACACAGACACACACAGACAGACGCACAGACACACACAGACAGAGACACACACACACATAGACACACACACACACACACACATACACAGACACACACACACACACACACACACAGATACACACACACAGACACACAGACACACACGCTACATGCAGGTGATATGGCAGATGGCATTCAGCTTAGACAATTATAGTTTCAGCTTAGAAAATTATAGTGGTAGTTATCATACATCCCTGAGTTGCACACAACAGCATGCATGTGTTATAGCAGACGGCATGCACCTTACACAATTATAGTGGCGGTTAGCATACATACCTGTATTGCACCATTTGTGTTAGTAGCCTATGCCCCATGCCTGCAACACAATGCATGCACTTTGCACCATTGCACCACACTGCCATGGTGTGTGCAACTGTCACCACATGTTAACAGACCATCACTGACCTTTGTATATCTACCACTGATGCTTTGTGTTGGCCACCACCTCTACATGTGAGGACATGAGCAGTAGGGTATGTCGACTGCATACTATGTTTGCCTGAGCCCTAACTTGCATATCTCCCCCAAAGCAGTGCATGTCTGTTCAACATTATTCCACCTACCCCTGAGCTGAGTGTAGACATTGTGCATGTGGCTGTGCACACATGTTTGACATGGCTGTCCCTACTTTGCAATGTTGCCACAGCCCAGCACAGGTTTACGGTATACCAGCCTGCTCTGTGGCATATGCCCTTGTCAATCACATGTAGTATGACATGTCTTCTGCTAACATGCTGAATGACATGCATACATGTGTAACACAATGGTGTCCTTTCCAATCTGCAGTATGGTAATGGTGTCCCAATGCTGGGATGTGTTATACTAACATGAGCCTTCACCTGATGCAATGTTGTCTGTCCACCCTACAAATATGCAGGGAAATACTGCACATTAAGCTGATGCACATAGCCATTGCAAGGCATCATGTGGCTTCACAATTGCTATACAGTGTGAGCTACTGACACAGTTCATAGCCATGAATATGTTCACATACAATACATATCTAATGTGGACTGTGACCCACGTCACTGAGGTTTATACACAATAAACCCCAATGTGGAATGTGTGACACATGTCACAGAAGGGTATACAGATGACACCCCTGCATATCTGCAACCATATTACTGATGACAGGCAACTATGCCCATACATGGGTAACTTTTCAGTACTCTATGTCCCACATGCCATCTGTGTACCTCACACACATGAGGAACAGGCATGACAGTGATGTCTGACACCAGCAAGGTGAATGTACTGTATCTGTGGCTTGATGTGGATGTATGTGTATGTTGTGCAACACATGTATGTATTTGGATACTGTATAGGTGAATGCTTCCATGTCGTGACACTCAAGATGTTCAAGACATGTTATGTGGTGGTTTCATGTTATGCCTACACAAGCTGTGTACAGGCCTGTATGATGTTTAGTGTTTCACATCTGCAAAATCACCATTACACAAAGACCATAGATGTATGTATAGAGCCAATGTGCAACAGGGTGTACACATATGTACATCACTTCTACTGTGTGTGTTGCTTCATGTCTCTGGCCATCCTCCATGGCCATGTGTACATATGTTCAGTCCAATGGTTGTGATAGCCATCTTATTTCACATGTCAGTGTTATTCCATATGACATGCACCCATAGATGTCATATGCTCCACTGAGGACAGGGTTATGCAGACAAAGGGTGGTATGTATGGGATGTGAGACATGTTTTGCAGGATAGTTGAGCAATATTGCAGTCAGCCCACTACATGTCATGGACATGTCAGATAGCACATGACATTGTGTGACATTCATAGCAAGGGTATACTCCACAAGGGTATATCCTGTGGGCCAGTCATACTCCAGCTCCAACACATTTAGAGTGTGTGCACACATATGCTCTCTGTACAGTACTGTTCATATTCCCAACATGTGTAATAGGTTCATAGGTTCATAGGTAGGTACTAGGCTATCGGCCCTAAGCCTAGCCAAAAAATGTACCCTGGCTTTCGCCACCCAAGAAAATTATTTTCCTATGCCTCTGTCGAGCAGAGCCACAGAAGTGATCCCCGGGGTGAATTTCCCATTGCCCATCCAATCATCAAGATTTTTCTTGAAGAGTGCTAATGAGGAGCTCTGTTTGACATAGATACGTAGTCTGTTCCAGAGTATGGGAAGTCTCTGGGACAGGAATCTATCCCTCCAGCATGTTCTGTTTATTGTGGTGACAAGGTTAAGGTCCCTAGAGCGTGTAGCTCAGAGGGATTGGAATTTCTTTAAGTGGAGCATGTCCAACAGCTCTGGGTTTGACATAGCTTTGTATGTTAGGCAGAGATCGCCCCTGAGTAGGCGATATGCGATGGAGTAAAGCTGTAGATTTTTGAGACGGTCTGCATAGGGCATCTGTTTGAGGCCAGTAATCCTCTTTGTGAGGTATTTCTGTGGTCTTTCCAGTTGTTGTAGATGTCGTGAGGTACATACCAAAAGGGGCGTTGTACTCTATAATGGGTCTAATGAGTGATGAGTAGAGGGGAACAATGCCCTCTTTTTTTCTGGATGAGAATCCTTTTGTGATGAGATGAGCCACGTAGAAGGATTTCCTGACCACTGTGGTGATGTGATTATCAAAGGAGAGACTACTGTCGACCTGTGTCCCAAGATCTCTCATCACATTTTCGGAATTAAGTAGACTACCAGCTATGTGGTAGTTCATGGGTACAGAGTTTTTGCCAAAGGGGATGACAATACACTTTTTGGCATTGAGCTTCAGGCCATGGCTTTGACACCAGGAATCTGTCTCAGTGAGGCCCTTTTGTAGTTTGTCCACATTGTTAGGAGTTTCAATTATGGCTCCTAGTTTGCAGTCATCTGCAAACTTTGTTAGCCAAAGACCTTCTGTGTTGGCCTGCACTTCAGAGAAGTAGATACCAAACAGGAGAGGACCCAGGACTGAACCCTGTGGTACTCCACTTGTCACTGGTCTGATGTCAGATTTGGAATCTGCTACTTTCACAGTGTGGGTTCTGTCCATGACCCAGTTGGTAACCCATCTTATGACAGGGATTTATACCTAGTTTAGTGAGCTTATCTATAATTCCAGAGTGGGGGATGGTGTTGAAAGCCTTGTCGAGATCTAGATAAGCTGTGTGAACCATTTTACCATCATCTATGGCTTTGGTGACTGCTTCAAAGAAGTCAATCAGGTTTAGGAGACATGATCTGCCTTTTACAAATCCAAACTGAGTAGGGTCCAGAGTTTGGAGATTACCAATGTCTTTGTTTATGAGTTCCATGATGATACATTCCATGGCCTTGCAGACCAGGCTCGTCAGGCTAATGGGGCGGTAGTTCCCGGGGTCCATCGTGGCTCCCCCTTTGTGGAGTGGGATAACTGTCGCGGTGCGCCATTCAGTGGGTACAAAGCCTGAGGTGAGGCTATGATTGAACATGGTACTTAGGTAGGGTGCCAGTTCATTCTGTAGTTCATGTAGAACGCAGCCTGGGATATTGTCAGGTCCCATGGATGCTGTGTTCTTGGCTTTGGAGAGTATGTTTTTTACCTGTGCAGCCGTGATTATAGGAACTTTGCATTCTTCTGGTATAGAGATGGGCCCTCTAGGGGCTGAGAGGGAGGTAAAGTTAGCACTGAACCTATCTGCTAGGATGTTGGCAATATCAGTTGGTTCTGTATATTAGTGCCATTATGCTGTAACTCAGAGCAGATCTGAGTGTTCCCATTTAGATTCTTGACATAGCTATAGAATGCTTTGTGGTTGTCTTTAGAGTCAGTGGCAATTTTGTTTTCGTAAGTAGCTTTGGAGGATTTTATGAGGGATCTCAACTTCTTACTGAGGTTGACGAGGGAGTTCCTCCAGTCATGGGATTTTACTCTTTTTTGCAACAGTTTCTTTCTTCTGTTGTAGAGTTTGTTTATGGCAGAGGACCACCAGATTGGCTTCCTTTTTTTGGAGGATAACATCTTGGTTCTATTAGGGATAGCATGATCCATGCACTCATGTAAGTGCTTATAAAGTCCATTTGTGTAGGATTCGGCAGTCATACCTCTATTGTCCGTCTGCATGGGTGTCATGAAGTTTGCCACTTCTGTCTTCAGAAGTGTGAAGTTGGCTTTTGAGAAGTTTTTTACGATGGTTTCCCTAATTGGGACTGGGGGTGGGATGTGGATGTCTAGGCTGATTAGCTTGTGGTCGGATCTGACCAACGAGGAATTGACCTCTGGTGGGGAACACTGATTTCCCATGTTGGTGATGAACAGGTCTAGGATATTGCTGCCCCTGGTGGGGGTGTGAATAAGTTGATCCAAGGCATTGGAATTTATGAATTCTAGAAAACGTTGAGCAAAAGAGTTGGTACATGAGGAGTTTTCCCAGTTAATAGCGGGGTAGTTGAAATCACCCATTATTAGGGTGTTGGGCTGTACCCTAATACTTTCCAGTGTATCAAGAAATGAGGAGTGTGAATCCTGGGGCATGGTGGGGGGTCTGTAGCAAGCTACAATTTGGATTGCGGTCTTGCCCAGAGTTAGTTGCACTTGGATAATCTCGGATGCATTATGCTGTGCAACTAGCCTGGAGGTGTGGATATCCTTAATGAATATGGACACGCCTCCACCTTTAGTGCTTCTTTCTGGGTTAGGTGGCCGAAAGGTGTGGTATGAATTGAAGCCTGGTAATGCAGGGGTGCTCTCTGGAGCTTTGAACCAGGTCTTTGTCACTGCACAGATGTCAATGTTCTCCATTTTAAGGAGTGCCTCGAGTGAGTGCATTTTGAGGTTTAGACTTCTAGCATTGAGTAGCATTACCTCAGATTTTGCTTGCTTGTACCGGTTATGGTGGTGAATTTGTCATTTGAACCTTGCCTAAAAAAGGCACTATAGGGGTGGCAAGAGTCTTAGCCAGTATCCGGAATCCTAAGGGCGACAGGTGCAGGCCATCTCTGGCAAAGCATCGTGGACTGTTGATCATGTTGTCCCAGGCAGACAAATACTGGATCCCCTTAGAATGACACCAGAAGCTTAGCCAATTGTTGAAGTCAATCATTTTGTCCTTGTACTGTGGTATCATTGTGGGTGATGGCAGGATGCTACTCAGAGTTAGGGTCATACCTGCCTGGGATACAAGATCGGAGAGCTCCTCCATGTCTCTTTTCATGTAGTCCAGGGAGGTACGTCTCAGGTCATTCACACCAACATGGACAATGACAGTGTCATATTTGTACTTATTGTTGAGTGACCTGAGTGCATACGTTATGTGGTGGATTCTGGCACCTGACAGGCAGCTGACAGTAACTTTCTCCTTGCTTAGTCTAGTGAGTGGAACATCAGTGTGCCTGACTATAGAGTCACCTATGACTAGAGTGTTGGGTACGTTGTTATGCCTTATGGGTTGTGGTTGAGTGGCACACTGAGTTTGTGGGCTGTGTGTCATTTGGGTTGTGTTGGGGGGTGGAGTTTGCTTGCGTTTATGCTTTGGATGTCCCTGATGCTTGGGCAGGTTTTTATTGAGAGCCTCAGCGAATGTAGGTGTGTGTTTTGTGTTTCTATGTGTGTGTTTTGGTGGTGTGGGTTTTGAGGGACTATGTGATGAGTGTGGTGTGGTGCAAGTGTTTACCCTCTCCTCTTGACTGTCTAGTCCAGTCTTGGGTGAAGAGAGCTTTGCTTCCAGTTTGGCTATATAAGTGCATCTCTCACAGGTTGTAGTGGTGGGTGGTAGGAGGAGAGGGTTGTCTGTGTACATGAGGCAAATGCTGCATTGCCCCAAGATGCCCAGATTCATCAGGTAGACAGGAGAAATCACTGGGAGCTGACCCTTAGACATGCCTGGATAAGTGCTTATTTATTAAGTACTAAAAACTGCTTTCCACTAGACAAGTGATGAAAGTTGAGTGCTGTAGTAATTTGCAGCCTATGTAGTGCTTACAATGAGTTCTGAACAAGTGCTGAGTTCAAAGAAACAGATTTGAGTGCTGAAACTAGAAAACTAGCTAGTTATAAGAAAAAAACTAAGCTAGAAGGCTTCCCTCCAACACAGAAGGGCTTGGGGGCTCAGAAGCCTACAGTCTATACCACTTAACAGGAAAGGCAGGAAACAAGCTTAGCTTTTTTTTCTGTTTCCCAGATGCTCTCTTTGTACACAGTAGGAGTGCTGATATGTAGTACTTGTCCCTACAGTAGAACACAGCTCCACCATTGTATTCACTGTTGTCTACACATCTGGCAATGACAGTTTGGAAGGTTTAGTGTTGGTGTTTCATATAGTCTTCAATTGTTTCACATAGGTAAACAGTGTGATGCATTACAGGTCTGACCAGTGTCCATTAACAGGACCACCATACATTATATGTACATGTGTTATGGCAGATAGCATGCAATTAATATGTTCTGTGCATTATCAAGCCTGGTAAATAATAACAATCTCACCTGACACAGGCTGCTGTCACTGCAAAATGCCAGAGGTACCTAAACAGGAGTGTCACAGCAGTAAGATCATTATCCACACCTGTGTGATAGCTACAGGGTGCAATGTCCATGTTAGCACATATGCCAGTACAATACACTATACCATGGAGTATGCACATCTGTGCATACATAGAGAAGCAGACTATAGTATGTGGCATATGTGCACACATGCCTTGCATATGGTGTTACATTACATATTGTACAGTAACACATGTAACTATGTGAAATATAGTTGTGTTTTATGTGCAGTAGTGACTTACCAGGCAACTCCAGGCTTGGTGGTTGAGAGACACACACCTCCACAATACCAGCTAAAGCTTGTGTATAGAGGTCTGCAGGTGTCCCCAGGTTGGCCAGTAGCTCCTCGGTACATGTGAGCAGGGGGTGGGTGAGTGGCCCCCCACCTGTTGCACTTTGTACCCTGATGATTGCATTAGCACACTGTTTCACCCATCTTATCAGGTCAGTGCAGTATCGGTGCACCTGCTGATAGGTGCGATTGTGACCGCCAACATCATTTACCCTCCTGCAGAGTTCCTCCCACAGGGCATCCCACTGCTGTGCATCCTGTGGCACATGGCTGAAGACCGTTGTGTCGTTGTCGAGGAGGTATGGGATGAGGACCCTCTAAGTGGCTGTACACCAGCAGTCTGCTACGTGGCATACCTGGAAGACATAATGATGGAGACAGTTCACAGTAACTCACAGAGAAGTACAGCAGTACAGCTGAACATACATGTGTATCACATTTATTAAGATTACAAATACATCTTTGCAAATCTACATGACACTAACACCACTGACATGTATAAGTCACACACATTTAACACCTACTGGTGATGTGATGTTATCACCATATATGTGTGTGTCATGTGATGACATTGCTCATACACCATGTGGAGGTTGTCTTCATGTGGGCATGTGTGTTTGCTTGTACTGGTGTCTTTACCTATCAGCACATGCCTGGATGTGTTCACATTAATGTAATCAACCTTAATGCTGTGTATACTTCACATATATAGTCATACATAGCCGTTAGGGACATGACCTGTGACCCTGCAGACTTGCAAGCATGTATGTGTTTTGCCATATACATCTACATGGCACTGTACAGCTGTATAGCATCCTGCCATGTATTGCCTGTCTTACACATGTGTAACACATGGGATAATAGCTAGCCTGATGGTATTTGCAGGGTTGAATATCAACTATAGCATGTATGGTCATAGTGTTCTAGTAGGCTATATGCCCTTGGCCATTTATGAGCCTAGGCAGACAGGTTACCTAGCTGTAGGCAACAGACAGGTAAGTTTCAGTTGGCCAGTTCAAGCAGTGCCACAGAACTGATACACATGGTTACTGATATATTTGGCATGCGGTCATCACACCATGTCACATAGAGGGGAGATGTGCAGATTTGCTGGACAGGGATGCATAGTATGGCAAGAGTATGTTAAGTGTATGGGACAGAGATCTGTCCGGCATGTTGTGATCCATGTGCTAGAAAGGTGGATGTCCATGATGTATGTGTTTATTTGGAATCAGGATGTGTTAAGTGTAGCATGTCCAACACCTCTGGGTTGGACATGGCTTTATTCAGGGTAGGCTGCATGCTACATAGTGCATCTAGGGATTGGTAAGGACAGTGTAGGCCATCTACACATGGACAATAACCTTTAAAGGAAATATGTGATCTATTATGGGTCACATGGGTGTTGAGTATGGCTGAGCAGTTTTCTCTATATTCATAGATGGCACCCTGTCATGATTAGGGGTGCCACATATGACTACCTGTCTTTTGTGGTGAAGTAACTATCACAGGAAAGTACTAATCAGCTGCATCCCATGCACACAGTTGCCATTATGTTGACCGCTGCCTAGGTGGTAGTTAATGGGTACAGGGTTTGTAACATAGGGGATGACAATGCAATACTTAGCTGTCAGATTGTGGCCATACATCACACACCACACATCTGACACACTAAGGCCCTTCTGTATGTTGAAAGCAGCACACATTGAGTCGACTATTGCTCCTAGTTCATAGTCATTTGCAAACATCAATAGGCTGATGCCTTCTGTGTTAGTCTGTGTGATATAGATAACAAAGAGGGGGAGTACCAGGAATGACCCCTGTATTACTGTGGCTGGCACTGGTATGATGTGCGTGCATTAGTCAGACACCTTCTGTAGTGTTGGTTCTGCCAACAGTCCAGTTGCCAACCACTCCTGTGATATAGGAATATACACCTAGTTTACTGAGTGTAGCTGGAACACAGTATGGGTGATGGTGTCCTACAACCTGGCAAGGTCATGATACGCAGTGTGAATCAACCCTGTCATCTACATCTGTACCGAGTACATCAAATACATTGATCACGGTTCATGGCCGTACAGACCAGATTCAGCATTGTAGTTGTGCACTATGTCCCATTATGAATGTTGTCTCCCCTTTTGTGGGATGTGATAACTGTTGCTGTGCACTATACACAGCCTGACATGGAGTTATGATTGAACATGATGTGTATGTGGAGAGCAAATTGTTCTGACATTTGTGTAAAATACACTCTGGGATTTTAACAGGTCCCATGCAAGCTGTATGTATGACTTTAGAGAGTGCAGCTTGTACCTGCATAGTTGTTATTACAGGGGCTCTGTGGTGTACATAGATATATAAATATGTGTACCTGTTGGGGGGTGAGAGTGGGTATAGGTTATCCAAGACCCTATCTGGATGAACAAGTGATATTTCTGTAGGTGCAGTACTTCTCATGCCATAGTGCTGTGAAGCACGGCAGGTCTTGTTATTGCCATTACGATTCATGACACAGCTATAGAATGCTCTGTGGTTGGCCTCATAATATGTGGCTGATTAGTTTCACAGTAGCTTTGCGTGATTTTATATGGTTATCTGCATCTTACTGAGGCTGACCAGGGATCACCTACACTCATGTGTGTTCACTCTTGCAACAGTTACTATCTTCTGTGGTACAGTTTAAAGCATGGTACCACCAGTTTGCCTTCTTGTTTGTTTTGGGTTGAATCCTGGTTCTGTTTCAATGGCACAATCACTGCACATATGTGACTGCTTAAGATTCATTTGTGTAGGATTCAGTATTTGCACATGCATTGTCCATCTGCATGGGTGCCATGACACTCACCACTCTGCTCTTAGGAAACATAACATTGGCATTGGAGACTAACTATGTGTACATACTGTTAGCCCCATTTGTGTGACTACTGTGATCCAGATCAGTGGGGTCAATGAATCCAACATGCCTTGAGCACAGGTGTTGGTACATGAGGAGTCTTCCCAGTTCATAATGGAATAGTTGAGAGTAGCCATTATTATGGTTCTATCTCAGACCTAACCTTCCCCATTACAGCATATTATGACAGTTGGGAAGTCCACAGCCTGGTGGGTGATCTGTCTCAAGGTGCATTTTGAATTCCACTTTGGCACAAAGGTAGTTGCTCAGCATAATGCACCTGATGTTATGCAAGTGAAATTAGTGTGGGGGTGTACATATCCTTCAGGAATATGGACACACACATGGCCTGTGTGTTCCAATAAAGGATAATGGACAAGAGGTGAGGTATGTGTTATAACATGGTCATGCAGGTGTGCTCTCCAGAGCGTTGAAACATGTCTCAACCACTGCACAGATATGTTCTCCATATTAGGGATTGACATATGTGTGTCTGTATAGAGTTTTGGACATATATCATTGTGTAGCGAGACCCACAGTTTATTGATTGGCTATCCCTGTAACAGCAGTGGACCCTCACTTGAACCATGCATGATGAAGGCACTATAGGGGAAGCATGAGCCCTAGGCAGTATCCAGATTCCCAGGGGTGACAGGTGCAGGCCCTGTCTGGCAAAGCATCATGGTCTGTTAACCATGTTATCCCAGGACGACAGATATTGGATACCCTTTGACATGCACCACTACACTAGACAATTGTGGAATACAATCCTTTTGTCCCTGTACTGCAGTATCATTCTGGTCAATGGCAGAATGCTACCCAGGCCTTGGGACATACCTGCATAGGCTACAAGACCTGACAGTTCCTACATGTGTTTCCATGCAGTTCAGGCTACTGCATCACAGGTCCTACACACCTGCATGTGCTATGTACACCCACCAACATCTACCCCACAACCAAAATAATTACATCAATACATACTGTCATACCATAACCAATTATTCAACTATTGTACAACATCTGCTGAAACCTTAACATACCTGGACACAGACATACTAACATGGCCCTATGTGAAATAGTAGTCGTTATACAATTGAACAGCTGCTGATGTAACAGGGTTTGTATGAACTAATCCCGTTTGAGAGGGTTGAAAGGTTCATACACCAGGAAGTGTTACCGAGTACTGATTATCAGCACAGTATGATACACAGTAAAACCAAACTAAATATGTCTGGTAAGCACACTGTAAACCCCCTAACATTATATGGTGTATAGGAACCCCTTTTATACAATGTCTATATGTGTGTAAGTGTTCTTTCCCTATGTGAACACCTATCCCTTAGTGAACTAATACTATGGTAACTGCAGGCTGATTCATTAAGGCACTATTAAATGCTTCCTGTATAGCATGCAGGTACTGTTATTCCTTGAATCCTTTAGCAATACATCAGAATGTAATAAAGTTTTGCAAAATGAA
>NC_056740.1:259237675-259295175 GCF_019279795.1 Protopterus annectens | reverse complement strand
ATAATCGACTCTCCAGCCGACACAAGCATCCTCCAAAAGGGCCTCATAGAAACAGACAACTGGTGCCAGAGCCATGGCCTCAAGCTAAATGCCAAAAGTGTATAGTCATCCCCTTTGGCAAAAACAAAGTGCCCACAAATTACCACATAGGTGGTAATCCATTAAGTACAGAAGAAGTAATTAGGGACCTGGGGACACAAGTTGATAGCAATCTCTCATTTGACAACCACGTGGCCAAAGTGGTTACAAAAACATTTTATGTAGCCCACTTAATCATGAAGGGATTCACATCTAGATCAGGGGACGTCATCGTGCCTTTTTACTCATCCCTCATCAGGCCCATAATTGAGTACAATGCCCCTTTTGGGATGTACCTTACCAGACACCTGCAGCAACTGGAAAGACCCCTAAAGTACCTCACCAAGAGGATCAAAGGGCTCAAACAGATGCCATATGCTGCCCAGTTAAAGAAACTCCAGCTCTACTCAGTGGCATACCTGTTCAGAGGCGATCTGTGCCTGACGTATAAAGCCATGTCCAACCTGGAATTAATGGACATGCTGCACCTCAGAAAATCCAAATCCCATCGAGCTACGCGCTCAAGAGACTTGAACCTCAGCACTGAAATAAATAGGACATGCTGGAGGGACAGATTCATAACCCAGAGGCTCCCTTCACTCTGGAATAAAATCCCAGTCCAGGTTAGGCAGAGTCCCTCATTGACTCTCTTCAAGAGGAATCTTGATGAGTGGATGGGAGATCATAGGTTTACCCCGGGTATCACTTTTGTGTCACTGTTAGACAGAGGCACAGTATACTAACCTCAAAAAAGGGCATAGCAAAATAAATTTAAAATGGGTGGCGAAAGCCAAACACATTCTGGCTAGGCTTCCCGTTAGGGGTCGCCACAGTGGATCACCTGTTTTCATTTCTTCCTATCCTCTGCATCTTGCTCTGTCACACCAACACCTGCATGTCCTCTCTCACCACATCTATAAACCTCATTTTAGGCCTTCCCCTTTTCCTGTTACCTGGTAGCTTCATCCTTAGCATCTTTTTCTAATATACACAGCATCCCACCTCAGCACATGTCCAAACCAACATAATCCTGCCTCTCTGACTTTGTCCCCAAACCTTCCAACCTGGGCTGACCCTCTAATATACTTCTTCCTAATCCTGTCCACCCTCGTCACACCCAGTGCAAATCTTAACATCTTTAACTCTGCCACATCCAGCTCAAACTCCTGCCTTTTTGTCAATGCCACTGTCTCCAACCCATATAACATAGCTGATCTCACTAACCTCTTGTAGACCTTCCCTTTCACTCTTACAGGTACTCGTCTGTCACAAAACACTCCTGACACTCTTCTCCACCCACTCCATCCTGCCTGTGCTTTCTTCTTCACCTCTCTTCCACACTCACCGTTACTCTGAACTATTGACCCCAAGTATTTAAACTCATCCACCTTTGCCACCTCTACTCCTTGCATCCTCACCATTCCTCTATCCTCCCTCTCATTTACACACATATCTTCTGTCTTAGTCCTGCTGACCTTCATTCCTCTTCTCTCTATAGCATATCTCCATCTCTCCATGGTGTGCTCCACCTGTTCCCTACTCTCACTACAGATCACAATGTCATCTGCAACCATCATAGTCCATGGGGACTCCTGTCTGATCACATCTGTCAACCTGTCCATCACCATTTCAAATAAGAAAGGGCTCAGAGCTGATCCTTGATGTAACCCCACCTCCACCTTAAACGCATCCGTCACTCCCACCGCAGACCTCACCGCTGTCACACTACCCTCGTACATATCCTGTACCACTCTTACATACTTCTCTGACACTCCTGACTTTCTCATACAATACCACAACTCCTCTCTAGGCACCCTGTCATATGCTTTCTCTAAGTCTACAAAAACACAATGCAACTCCTTCTGACATTCTCTGTACTTCTCCATCAACACTCTCAGAGCAAACATTGCATCTGTAGTGCTCTTTCTCGGCATGAAACCATACTGCTGTTCACTAATCATCACATCCCTTCTTAACCTTATTTCCACTACTCTTTCCCATAACTTCATGCTGTGACTGATCAATTTAATCCCTCTGTAGTTACTACAGCTCTGCACATCACACTTATTCTTAAAAATCGGAACCAAAACCCTTTTTCGCTATTCCTCAGGCATCCTCTCACTTTCTAAGATTTCGTTAAACAATCTGGTTAAAAACTCCACTGCTGTTTCACCTAAACACCTCCATGCTTCCATGACTGACATATATATATATATATATATATATATATATATATATATATATATATATATATTTCATATTAGTTTGTAACAGTAATACATATGTAGACTGGAATGTGTTGGTTCACAAACTACAGTACATTACAATGTACTGTACATATGTACACAAAGTGACTGTCCCATGTGTGATCATTACAGTGAAATGCATATGGTATAAGGTGTAGTCTCAAGATTATGAACCATGTATACATCTCGGATGGCTTAGTGGTAAGTCCCATGACTATTGTGTGCATGGGCCAGGATTCAACACCGGTGATACTTTACAAATGTTTTTCACTGCAGAATAACACTCATTTAAGCAGTTTTAAGCTTGTTTAAAAGTGTTTGTGTGACATTATAGCAGTGGTTAAACACAGTTAAACAAATTTTGTAACGTATAACCTGTGAGCGCAAACATGGCCACATCCTCTAACTACTCCGGATATATACATGTCAGTGACGTAACATCTCACTATGTGCTGACATAACATTACATTCTCTGTTGACTGTACTCTCCAGCACACATGGGTTTATATGGGTGTTTTGAATGTTTATTATACAGATGATTACTACCTATATATGCAAGCTGTGGTTAAGGTATACTTTTGCACATAATAAACATCCCTGCCTTTATCGGGATTGTAACCTTGAATGCACAGATACTATGCGGATGCTGTAACCATTACACTGTTGACATTAACGTTGCTACCGCCTATTTCCTATTTAGATGATTTCTATGTGTAAGCTAGGCTAAGCAAAGGGCGGGAGCCCCCAAACTCACTGAGCTTCACATACTTTTGAAATAACAACATATAACAAATGTACTGTGAGACAGTACATTACATTCCTAACTACATTAGACATAGCCCCTCACTGACACACTTCAAGGTAAACCTTGTTGTGTGAATGGGTAACAGACTATACACCCCTGGGATCATGTGTCCCAGAACCATACAGCCAGGGGTGGGGGAGCCTGTCCAGTTTGATAGCTGTGAGACCTGTTGGGGGAATTGAATGGTGTTGAATTGCCACATTAACATGCCCTCTTTAGATCACTAAGTGCCCCTATCACCCTCCACAACCCCAGTCTTCAACAGCTTCCAGCAACTCTGCCTGGAATTGCTTCATTGGCTATGCTTGACAGAGGCTCAGTTACTTCATCAATGGTGCAGGGAAAGCCAACACACTGTAGCTATGCTTCTAATTGCCCTTGGGCAGATAGGTAGTAGGCTACCTGTGAACCTCTAATGTGCAGGACATCACAGCCATAATATTTGAATAAACAGACCTTCAGATCACAATATACAGTGAGAAATCACCATGTAGTCAGGAAACAGTTGAGTACAGCAAGAACATACAGAACACTGATACTTAGTCATTCCAAAAGCCTATCTTGGAATCTAGAAGACTTGTATAAGTTTAAGGCTTTCTATTGCTTACCAGTAGGTTACCTACAGGGGAGATGAAAAACAAGCACAGATGGAGAACATGCATGCAATGATACCATACCGGCCTATGTGGCAGCCTTAGGCTTTGGAATACTGGCCAAGGCTATTGACACCCCCATGGTGCCTTATTTAGGAGAGTCTTGAAGGTGAATACCAGCTCCGTAAACAGCACAATAGCAGATTCAATGAGGATTATGCTACTCAACACCAGGGGTTGTGATAATAACATGCATGCATTTACAGCACTCCTCAGAATGAGCAACATCAACATCTGTGCATTAACTGAAATCTGTCTTAAGGCTCCTGAGAGCACACCAGCAGTACCAAACTACAACCCATACCACACATTTCAGCCACAGAACATGGACTGACAGACATGGCGGGGCTGTATCCATATTCATCAGGGATACCTACACCTCCAGGTTAGTGGGGCAGCATGATACCTCTGTGATCATCCATGTGCAGCTAACTGCAGCCACAACTGCAATGTAAGCTGTGGCCTGCCACGGATCACCCTCCATGACCAAGGACCTCCACTCCGCCTACCTGGAGACAGTGGAAAACATGACAGTCCTAACGCACACCCTGGCATTGGTCGATGTCAACTACCATACCATTAACTTGGAAATGTACTCCGGTACTCACTTCTAGGCCCAGCGCTTCCTCGAATTTATCACCTCATATGCCCTGTATCAGGTGGTAACCTCCCAAACGTGGGGTGGAAACTACTAGAAGTGGTCATCACCAACATGGGCAACAGGTGCACCACAGCGGAGGTTGACCGATCACTGGTAAGATCTGACCATGAACTATTCACTGTTTCCACACCCAAGCATCTCCCCCACCCACGGATACCACAGTGTATACCTTTCCTACAGCTAAATTTACACTACTAGTGACAGGGGTGGGGGGTTTCACAGCCACCACGCTAAGGGAAACACTGCTCATGATACAGACAAATTTACAAATGCAGTCTATAAGCACCTACACGGATGTATGGATCATGCCATAACTGGTAAACCAAGACTCTCTCCTCCTAGACAAGGACACCGATCTGGTGGACCTCTGCAATAAACAGGCTATACTACAGAAGCAGGACAGTGTTCCAGACACACAGCAAATCCCACGAAGGGTAGACATCCATGACCACTATTAGTATGATATGTAGGTCCCTCATGACATCATCCAAGGCTAACATCAGCAGGAGAATACACAAAGATTCAAAAGATAACCATAAAGCCTTCTTTGGCTATGTCAGGGATCTACGTGGTGACACACAGATTAGCACTGTGCCGGTTAAATATAGCACAAAATATGCTGACCCTACTGATATCACCAACATCCTTGCAGATACATTCAGTGCATACTTCACCCCCTAAAGAGCCCACAACACTACCCGAAAGGTACAGTATCCCAACCATCAGAGACACATAGGTGGAAATGGCCCTCTCTAACAGCAGAATACAGCATCAGTGGAGGCAAATGTTGACCGAGACTGCATCCTGCAAGCTGTACAAGACAACCTGCCCCCCCCCCACCTAATTAAGCATTCCTACCTCAGCCTCTCCACAGGCTACATGCCCATACAATGGCACGTGGCAATGGTTATTCCACTCCATCAAGGTGGAATCACAACTGACCATGGTAACTACCACCCCATAAGCCTGACTAGCCTGGTCTGCAATGGTATGGTTCAGATTCTCATGGCACTCATTAACAATGATATTGGTAACCTCCAAACACATGACTCAACCCAGGTCAGCTTGGTTGAGTGCAGTTCATGCCTACTGAACCTGGTTGACATCTTGCATACAGTCACCAAGACATTAGATGATGGGGGAGGTGGTTCACACATACTACCTGGACCTCACCAAGGCTTTTGACACCATGCCACACTCAGGTATTATTGATAAACACACCAGCCTGTACATTTACCCATACATTACAGGTTGGGTTGCCAACGGGCTTACACACAGAACCCACATGGTATGACTAGCGGTCTCCAGGTCCAACTCTTGACCAGTCACGACTAGTGTCCCACATGACTCAGTCCTAGGAGCCCTACTGTTTGTCATATACATCTAAGAGGTACAGGCAAACACAAGTGAACTACGGCAGACCATGTTGTCAATGACTGCAAACTGGGAGCCATGAGTGATAGTCCAGCTGACACAGACATCCCTCAAGGGACCTCACAGAGAACATCACAGGGTGCAAACGACACAACCTCCAGCCAAGTGCCACTAACTGCATGGTCATTCCATTGTGGAAGTGGCACCCACATATTAACACATAAGTGGCAGCCACTTTAATACAGACAAGGTAATGGGGTATCTAGGGACTAAGGTAGATAGAGATCTCCCCTTTGACAATCATATCTTCACAGTAGTTAGGACATCCTTCTATGTAGGCCATATGATTACTAAAGGATTCCCATCTAGACATACTGGGGTTATAGTGCCCTTTTACTCATCACTCATCAGTCCCATCATAGGGTATAATAACCCATGTGGGATGTACCTCAGAAGACACTTCCAACAGCTGGGGGGGGGGGTCCATGAATGTACCTCGCCAAAGGGAATACTGGCCTCCAACATATGCAGCTAGACTGAATAAACTCCTGCTTTACTCAGTGGCATCTCATTTAACCAGAGATGATCTCCACTGGCCAACACAGCCATGTCAAACTCAGGCTTGATGGATATGCTCCACCTATGGGAATCCATGTCACAGTGAGCCACACACTGTAGTAAGCTGAACCTTGCCACAACAATAACTGGAAGATGCTGGAGGGACAGCTTCCTGTCACAGACACTCCCTATACTTTGGAACAACACCCCTAACTACATTATACAGAGCCCCTCACTAACACTCTGCAAGAGAAACCTTGAAGGGTGGATGGGGAATAGTAGATGCACCCCAGGGATCCAGCTATTGGCTCTTCTCCACAGAGGGACAGTTAATGAATCAATGGGGTGGCAAAAGCTGACACATTTTGGCTGGGCTTATGAATGGCCTCTGGCAGTTGGCCAAGTACCTTCCTATGAATCTATACATACAGTATCTGCATATGCTAATAGCTTAATTTACTGTTCAGGTGTTGACTTACCTTGTGCCAATGGCTGTTGTGTGTGCAATAGTTGAGGGCTGCCTATGTTGGATGCACACAGTAGACTGCCTATACATGACAATTTACAGGTAGTCTTGTGTGTGTGCCATCCATTTTTACTGTGTGTGCAGGTGGAGAAAGGTGTCAGTCCCTAGGTGCCTACACTGTCAGTGTGTGTGCTATAGGTTCTCTCTTTGCCAAGGCATGGGCATACTGGGTATGCCTCTGTCTGCCTACTGGGGCTGGCTCAGGGTGTTTGTGGTCTGAGTACCTCTGTGCCTGTGGGGCCCTTGGCAATGGTTTTGGGCTGTGAGGGCCTTAACCATTCTGTCCCTGCTGCAGCTGTTTCCGCAGGACCATATTGTGTAGCTTGGCACACACTATGAAGATGTGGGCACATTTGCCTGGAGAGTACTGCAAGGCAACACCAGATATGTCCAAGCAACAGAACCATGATTTCAGCATCCCAAACACATGCTCTATGATGATTCTGGTTTGTGCGTGTGCCTCATTATGGTGTTCCTGCATGGGTGTGTGTGCATTTCTGATGGGAGTCATCATCCACGGTTCCAGTACATAGCCAGCATCCCCCACCAGGTGGCCATTTGGGATGTCGCCCCTGGCAAATAACCAATACAGCTGTGAGGCATGCCAGATGTGGGAATCGTGATAGCTTCGAGGGCTGCCAGCACACACATCCATGATAATGCCCTGGGCATTGCACATGACCTGGCAGTTGATGGAGGGGTATCCCTTGCAGTTTATATAGCGCCTACCCTGCTCACTGGGTGGTGACTTGATGTGCATGTGAGTGCAGTCTATTGCACCCAGTACCTCCGGGTATTCTGCCACACAATGGAAGAGACACATATTGCTGGCCAACTCCTCCTGCATTCGGGGGAAGTATATGTGCTCATTGGCATGTGGTAACATAGCATCCAGGAACTGGTAGAGTACCCTGAATGCTGATGCCTGTGAGATCCCCATGATATCCCCAGTTGGTCTTTAAACGGTACCTGTAGCTAGTATTCTCAGGCTTACACATACCTTCGTATTCACTGGGATGGGTTCCCCTCTGTTTGTTCTGGCTCTGAGGCGTGGCCGGCACAGCTCCACAAGTTGCTGTAGGATGTCTCTGTCCACCCAGTAATGCTCTACTATCTCCAGATCATGTAGCCCCTGGTAGGTAAACCTGGGTCTGAACACTCTCCTCCTCCTCTGGTGCCTGAGGTGGTCGTGTGCATCATCCTCTACACCACCTTCAGTCTCCAACACATGCTGATGGATCAAAACTATGGTAGCCCCTAACATGTACATAATAAAAGTTCCCCATCTGTATACACCACTGGTGCAGAGTGTATGGAAATACACAAATGTGTGTGAGGTGCTTTCACACTTTATAGTATTGTGCTATAGATGCTGCTGATGTAAGTGGGTGTGTATGAGCTATTCCAGCTGCAGTGTGTCTTAATTATGGGTTTTGCAATAAGTACTGCAAGTGTGGGGCCTATACTGTGAAGATCTACTTGCCTGCCTTGATTAATCTGTTGCCCTTTAACTAACTTTTAGACCTGGATCCCCTCCCATGTAGTAGTATACCTCCCAGGTATGTATCCACCTGCCGTCTTTCTTGTTTTGTACTTTCCCTACCCGGTCATGGCAAAATGTGCCTTGTAGCTGATATACTGCATATCGGCTTTGTTCTGCTTTGACACTTTGCTGTTTTTTTTGCTGTACAGCCCTCCTCTTCCCTGTTCTGCAGGTAGCTGCTTGCAGCCTTGTTACCTGTTGTCAATGGCCCACTGTAGGCTCCTAGGTGTTAATTAGTCATTTGTACTCCAATTTCACTGCTGCAGCATTTCCTTATTTCTTTCCTATATCCTTCCTGTTTCAGCTGCAGTGCGCGCCACACTTACCTGTTTACCGGGTTTATGCACGTTTTCATCTCCGTTCACATGCATACTCGGTTACCTTGTGTATTCTCAGCTAAGCATAGCTATGGGCAATTCGACACACCCCTATACTGCAGCTTTGCCTAGCTAGGGGCAGACTGGTTTAGCAATGCTTCAATGTGCTTACAACAATGGTGACACACCCCTCTCTTGATGTCATCTTTATCTCAAGGGCACACCTCGTTGTTATAATGCTACGCTGTGAGGTGCATCCTTACACCAGCGGGAAATCTGCGATTCACTATCACTCCTCTCATTTGCATGGCATTGCCTACTAATTCCTAGCTACTGCGCATAACACTGTCACTGCCCCTTAGCAACCCTTGCGCCATGAGTATAGTGTAGCATGCCTGCCATTGACTATTATGGGGAAATCATGATATGTGTTTCATTGTGGTTTTATTTTATATTTGTATATATATTCCTTGCGATCCCCTTTGCGCACCGCTGCCCTGCGCTTCCACGTCGCGATAGTGTGACTATATATATTAAATGTTAATTTTATATTTTGTACATTTTTTATGCCAATGGCTATATATTCAGCCATTGGCATATTTTAACAATATAATACATGTGTTTGGTCGGCTGTCATGGCTTCAATTTTATGTTTGCAAAAATGTAAACCATTTTCTACGGTTTACATTTCTGCATGCTTACACTACACCTGCACCACTTCCTGAATCATTACATACCTTCATTTGAATGCTACCTGCTGCACATGGAGTAATTAGCATACAAGGCTCAGGAGATGTACAGGCGTAGTGTACGCAGGTAGTGCACATGGAAACAGCTCGTATCTGAATCGCTCGGCGGCCATCTTTGGTGTTAGAACACCGATGCTACTCCTGCACCTGGCGCAAGCTTCATGAATCCCAGGGACTGTATACCTCAACCTGGCCAAGGCTTTTGGCACAATCCCCCACTTAGGTATAGTAGAAAAGCTAAACAAACTGAGAATAAACCCCTATATCACCCACTGAATTGCTAACAGGCTCACAAGTAGGATCCAGTAAAACAAAACAGGGGAAGCTACATCCACAAAGTGACCAGTCACCAGTGGAGTCCCCCAGTGTTGTATGCTGTGACCTCTTCTGCTTGGCATCTTCTTCTCTGAAATAAAAGCCAATACCAAAGGGCTCTGGCTGGCTAAGCTTATGCATGCATGAGTGCAAGCTAGGAACAGATATTAATTCTCCAATTTACTCAGCCGTCCTGCTGGAAGGTTTATCCCAAGCAAAATAAGTGGTACCGGAATCATGGACTGAAACTAAATGCCAAAAAATGCATTTTCATGTCCTTTGGGAAGTTATATACCACAAGGAACTACCACATTAAGAATACTCCCCTGAGAGATGACCCAGTTGTTCATGATTTGGGAACTTATGTGGCAGTGACCTAACTTTTAACAAATGTGTTCACTGTCATAACAAAGTCCTTCTATGTTGCACAGGATATAAACAAAGGAATTGTGGCTACATCTAGAGATGTCATTGTTCCCCTTTACTCAGTTCTCATTAAGTCAGTATTGAATATAATATCTGCTTTTGGTATGTATCTGTCCAGACACATGCAACAACTAGAATGCACACAAAGATAGCTTAAGATAGCTTACTAAAAGGGTACAAGGCCTAACCATTAAGTCCTACATGGACCACCTCAGGGTCTCGCTAGCCAACTGCTAAATGGTGACCTGTGTTTGGCATACAAGGCATCCTCCATCCCAATAAAGATGGACATACTGCACATTAGCAAGTTAAATGGCATCAGAAATACTCAGTCTGAGGATCTAAACCTCTGCTCCAACATCAACAGAACAGTTTGGAGGGGGAGGTATATTTTGCAAAGGATACCACTGCTCAGTAACAGACTCTCCATCAACATAAAACAAAGCCCCCACCACCATCATCATCAACCCCCTTTTTCCCATTTTCTACATGGGGTCGGGTCATGTCAACTGCCACCATCTCTCAGTATTAATGCCACTCACCTTTCTTCACTGAGTCTTATGTCTGACTTTTACAGGTCTTCTCTCACACAATCCATCCACCTCTTTGCTGGATACTCTTGTTTCCTCTTGCCTTTTTTCTGTCTGTCCCAAATACTCTTCACCAGATTGTCTTCTGGTTTTCTGAATATGTGGCCGAACCAACATAATCTGTTCTCTTTGAACTTTTTTTGCAATTGGAGGCACTTTGGCATCTGCTCTTATGTCCTAATTTCTTCATCTATCCCACAGTGTGTGCACCCTACCTCCTCTCTCAGGCTTCCTAAACTGCTGTCTTTATCACTTAGGTTTCCTTACCATACAGTAGTATTGGTTGCACCACTGTTTTGTATGCCTTACTTTTCACCTTCTTTGGCATTCTTCTCTCATATATTACACCTGACACTCTGTGCCAGTTGGGTGCAGCCCCTCTGATTCTAGCTTTGACCTCTCATTCAGACTTGCCTTCTCCTCAATCACCCCTCCCAAATACTTGAAGCTGTTAACCTGTTCCACTATTTCTCTTCGATTTTAATTCTCAACTTCTTCTAAGCGCCACCATTTGCTGCCGTTACAACTGACTTATTTGTATTCAGTTTCATCCCATGTGCTTTCAGTTTTGTATTCCATTCCCCTATCCTTTGCTGAAGTTCTTGCTCAGGGTCTGCCTGTAATGCCACATTGTCTGCCCACAGCAACTTTGTTGATCTGTCCCCTCCAACCTGTTTGCTAATGTAACCCATCACCAAAGGACTCTGGCTGACTAAGCTCGCATATGACTACAAGCAGTGAACAGGTATTGAATCCCCAAATTACTCCGCCCCAGCTCAGAGCTGAACTGTGGTGCACACCCACTCCAACTGGGAACCCCTTTGTGAGACCGAACACTGTTCGTACTTGAGTCACTGGGTCCTTATACATAGCCTGAACTAATTCTACCAGTGTTTCTGAGACTTCAAACAACCACAGGACTGCCCAAATCAGCTATCTTGGAACTTTGTCATATGCTTTCTCCAAGTCTAGGAATGCTCAGTTAGACTCTTTCTCACCTCCAGCTTCTTCTCAACTATCTGTCTCACTGCAAACATGGCGTCAGTTGTGCTGCATTCTGATCTGAATCTGAACTGCTCATCTCCCATCTTACTTTCTATTAATCTGCATATCCATTTATAAATCCAAAACTTTTATGCAGTGTGATAAGAGTCTGATACCTGTGTACTTCCTACAGCTGTGGATGTCCCCTTTGTTCTTGTACACTGGCAATAGTATGTTTATTCTTCAGTTATCTAGGTCATGGGGTCTATATCACGTAGTCGAAGTATGACAACTTCGAACATAATATGGTCGAGACCATATGTTCGAAGTTGTCATACTTCAAACTCAAAAAAATAAATAAATAAAAAACAGGAACAACATCCTGACAACTGTAAGCAGGGGGGGCAAGCCCCCTGCACCCCCTACACAGATTACCAACTCCGAGACCTTGCTACAGTGCAGTAAAGGGAAAATTCCCTTTACCGCATTGTAGTGCAGCCTCAGAGTTGGTATATTTACAGAGCAGATGGTGTGGGGGGTGCAGGAGGGTTTGCCCCCCCTGCTTACAACCATTTATTTTCTTTTTTGTTATGTTTTTTTTTTTTTTTTTTTTTTTTACTTCTTCAAAATTCTGTACGTTCGAACATTTAGGTTTGAATATATGGTGTTCGGACATACAGAATTTTGACTACATGATATAGACCCTGGGTCATGCCTTTCTCTCTACACTAGTATGAGTACCATCAGGAGCCATTTCTCCCCTATCTCACCATCTTCATCATACCTCTGGTGCCCTCATCTGAGCATGCTGCTTTCCCTGACTACATTTCTCTTAGTACTGTTCTTACTTCTTCTTGGATGGGCCCCTCCTCTTCTCTCATCATTGGCTGTGCGTGGGAAAGTACAACTTCTGTGGGGTTTTCTTCATTGCTAGAAGTACTCCTTCCATCTGCTTCTGATGTTCTGTTGACTGGTGAGCAGGTTGTTGGCATCCCTTTTGAAAGGTGTCTGATTATCGTCTTTATCTTTCTGTCTTTGCCTTGCAATGTGATAGAGTTTCTTTGTGCTATGTACTGACTTACTTTCCAGAAGTTGGTAGAGTGCCTCTGATGCTTTGTTCTTTGCTATTGCAACTCCTTTCCTAGTTTCTTTGTTAGCCAACCAGTATTAATTCCTAGTCTGGTTGTCTTTTCTATTTCCCACTTTTTCCTGCATGTCTTCTTTCTTTTGGTGACTTTCTGGACTTCTGCATTCCACCAAAAAAACTAAGGGTAATGCTGCTCAATGCCAGAAGTCTCAATCTCAAGATGCACGCACTCGAGGCCCTTCTCAGTATGGAGAACATCGATGTCTGTGCTGTGACAGAAACCTGGTTCAAGGCTCATGAGAGCACCCCAGCACTAGCAGGTTTCACCTCATATCATGCGTTCCGGCCCCAAAATCCGGACAACACCAAGAAAGGAGGGGGGGTGTCCATATTCATAAAGGACACCCACACCTCAAGGTTGGTGGCAACGCACGATGCATCGGAGACCATCCAGGTGCAATTAACCATAGGCAAGACTGCTCTGCAATTTGTAGCATGTTACAGGCCACCCTCTCAAACTCAGGAACCTCACATGGCCTTCCTGAAAACAATGGAGGGATAAATGTATCTCCAAACACCATCATACTAGGTGACTTCAACTACCCTAATATAGACTGGGAACACTACTCAAGCCCAAACACTCTAGCCCAAAGGTTCCTGGAGTTCATAAACTCAAATGCCATGGAACAACTAGTCACCATCCCCACAAGAGGAGAAAACATACTTGATCTCATCATCACGAACATGGGATCACAATGTTCAACACTGGAAGTATACCCCTCACTGGTGAGATCAGATCATAAACTAATCTCGCTGGAGGTCCTCATCCCGCCCCCACCTGAAATAAAAAAGACCACAGTGAAAAACTTCTCAAAAGCCGACTTCACACTTTTAAAAACTAGTGTGGTCTCCTTTAAGGCCCCTGAGCCAGTGGTAAACATTACTCAAACCACTGAATCACTTACAAATGCCTTCTACCAGCACCTACAGGACTGCATGGATCAGGCAATCCCAAACAAAACTAAGACTCTTTGTACCAAAGGCAAGCGTCCAGTCTGGTGGACCCCAGCCATAAACAAGCTCTACAACAAAAGGAGGAAGCTACTACAAGATAGAGCAAAATCATTGAAAGGTAAGACACCTTTGATCATTATAAGTAAAAAACTAAGAGCTCTCATAAAATCATCCAAGGCAAATTTTGAGAGAAAAATCGCCAAGGACTCAAAAGACAATCATAAGGCCTTCTTTAGCTATGTTAGAAACCTAGGAGGAAACTCCCAGATATGCTCAGAATTAGTTCAAAATGATGTGAAGATTACTGAACCTACACACATTGCCAACATACTGGCTGACAGGTTCAGTGCAAACTTCTCCCCCCTCCCCCACAAAAGGAGAGATATCTATACCAGAGGATTGTAGCCCCCCAAACATCTCCAACGCCCAGGTGAGAACTGCTCTCTCCAAAGCAAAAAACACAGCATCCATGGGACGGATGGTGTCCCGGCTGTGTGCTCCATGAACTCAATGAGGAATTAAACCCGCAGTTAGGACAGCTGTTTAATCTTAGCCTCACCTCAGGATACGTACCCAAGGAGTGGTGCACGGCGACTGTGGTCCCACTTCACAAGGGCGGTGCCTCCACCGACCCTGGAAATTACTGTCCCATTAGCTTGACAAGCCTTATCTGCAAAGCCATGGAGAGGATCATAATGGAACTCATAAATAAAGACATAGGGAACTTGCAGACTTTGGATCCAACCCAGTTTGGCTTTGTCAAAGGCAGATCATGCCTTTTAAACTTGGTTGACTTTTTGAGACAGTCACCAAGGCCATTGATGAGGAAAGGCAGTCCATACAGCCTACCTTGACCTGGCAAAGGCCTTGACACAATACCCCACTCAGGTATCATCGAAAAACTCATCAGCTTGAATGTAAACCCATACATCACAAGATGGGTTGCAAACTGGCTAAGTGACAGAACCCACAGGGTCAGAGTTGCTGGAGCCATGTCAGACTCAAAGCCTGTCACAAGTGGTGTCCCACAGGGCTCAGTCCTGGGTCCACTCTTGTTCGGCATCTACTTTTCTGAAGTACAAGCAAACACAGGAGGGTTATGGCTGACAAAGTTTGCAGATGACTGCAAACTGGGCCATAGTCGAAAACACATCTGACACAGATATCCTTCAGAAGGGCCTCACAGAAACGGATAACTGGTGCCAGAGCCATGGCCTAAAGTTAAATGCCAAGAAATGCATAGTCATACCCTTCGGGAAAAACAAGGTTACCCCTAGCTACCATATAGGTGGCAATCCACTGAGCACAGAAGAATTCATCAGGGATCTGGGGACCCAGGTTGACAGTAGCCTTCGTTTGACACTCATGTTGCTAAAGTAGTTAGGAAAACCTTCTACATTGCCCACCTGATCATGAAGGGATTCACATCTAGATCAAGGGAGGTCATCGTCCCCCTGTACTCATCACTCATTAGACCTATGATTGAGTACAATGCCCCATTCGGAATGTATCTGACCCGACACCTGCAGCAGCTGGAAAGGCCCCAAAAGTTCCTCACCAAAAGGATAAAGGGTCTCAAAAATATGTCTTATGCTGCCCAACTGAAAGAACTCCAGCTCTATTCAGTCTCATAACGCTTGCTCAGAGGTGACCTGTGCCTGACATATAAGGCCATGTCAAACCCTGATTTGATGAATATGCTTCACCTCAAAAAATCTAGATCCCTCAGAACCACAAGGGCGGGAGACTTAAACCTTGACACGGTTATTAACAGAACATGCTGGAGGGACAGATTCATCACCCAGAGACTCCCTATGCTGTGGAACAAAATCCCGGTACATGTGAGGCAGAGCACCTCGCTGGCCTTGTTCAAGAGGAATCTTGACCAATGGATGGGGGATCGCAGATATACCCCAGGGATTACTTCAGTGTCACTGCTTGACAGAGGCACAGCAAAATAATAGGCATAGTTTTATTCAAACTAAAGGGGTGGCAAAAGCCAAATAACTATGGGCTAGGCTTATAAATGCCCTTGGGCAGATAGCCTAGTATGAACCTATGAACCTATGAACCTATGAACCTATGAACCACCAGCTTTCCTTATGTACCTTATCTCTACACCTGGCTCAGCTGCATATCTTTTCTGTAGTCCTCACATATGCTGTTTTCAGGCGCTGCCATTCTTCTTCAACTTCACCTATTTCCTCTTCTTCCTGAGGTGCTAGAGCCAAGAGTAATTCTTCAAACTGTTGTGTTTTCTCCCCAGTCACCTTCAAGGTTTCCAGTCTGGTCTCTGTTGACCTTAGAATCTTCTCTGACCACATGCTGTTGTCCATTTGTTTCACTGGAGTTGACTTTGCAATCACTGATTCTACCCAGTGCCTTATCCTTACTAGGAGGAAGTTTACCTGTGTTGCATGTTGGCCACTACTGTATGTGATATTGTGACTGTCTTTCTTTCTGAACCATGTGTTGGCTACTGTCAAGCCATTTGCCAGACAAATGTCTAGAATGACCCCTCCTTCTTTATTCTTGTTGCCCCACCCATGTGTACCCAGGCAGTTGTCATATCCTGTTCTGTCTGTCCTGGTATGTGCATTCAGGTCACCCATTATCAACACCAATTATTGTTGTCCTGCTTTATCTAGAAGGTCCTACAACTACTATCTGAATGCATTTCCTCACTATCACAGCCCTGCTTTAAGGCATAGGCTGAAATTATGAATACTGCCCTATCATTAGGCTGGAGTCCGATTGCCACGAGTGTGTCACTAATTCAGATGGCATCCCTCACTATCTTCTGAAACTTCTTCCTCATTCCAATTCCCACATCATTTCTAGCCTGTCCTCCTCCTGAGTAGTAGACTCTGGATCCCAAGCCAAGTGGCTTTGCTGCACTGCCCTTCCATCTTGTCTCCCCCATACCATCCACTTCCAAGCTGCGTCCTGTCAGTGAACCTCCACTGACTTCATGTCTAGCAAGTTGATTGGTTTTACATTCAGCTTTCACTCAACAAAGCTATGCACATATACCAGTCCCACCATTATGGTTCCGGTGTACTTTGGAGTAGACTGGGTCTTCAACCTACTAGCAAGTACCCATGCCTATATGGTGACATTAGTCAACATGACCAAATCCCATGCAACCATATTTTACTCCATCAAGTGGCTGGCCCTGCCACTGCATGCAGTCGGTGATCAGTGTTCTCCTGTCATGAGGATACTGCACATCACAGTAGATGTCCAAAATGTTTAGTTTATACACCTCTTTCCCTTATAGGGCAGCATGTACAGTCTGTCCTACTACCCACAATTCCATTCTTGGCAAGTTTGAGATAGAATCACTCAGCATGTTTTTCAGAGGTGGGAGGAACCTCATAGAGACACAGGGAGAACATGCAAACTCCAAACAGGCACTGGCTGGAGGTCAAGATTGAACCTTGTACTTGTGCTTAGGAGGCAAAAAAAATAACCATTATGCCAAATGGTCCCTAGCCATATTCAAGCAAAATTGGATCTATGGATGGATAAGAGAAAATTTAACCAAGGGCTGCCCTCTGTACTACTAATGGGTAGAGGCATCTCCTAAATGCTTTATCCCATACACAGAAAGATGTAGAGGACAGGAAAAATGGGAACAGATGGTCTGCTGTGGGACCCCTAACAGGAACAGCTGAAAGAAGAAGAAGGGCACAAACACACTCAAACACACACACACACACACACACACACACACACACACACACACACACACACACACACACAAGAAAGCAATATTTTTCGGAATGGAATAGCTGCTGAAATTGGTAAAGTTTAGAAAGACACAGAGCCAGATACTTCTATCAGTGACCAATATTTTTATCCTGATGTGTGTTTGGTGTAATGTCTAAAAAACATAGTCATTTGTATAGGGAAAGTCAGTTCTGTGAGTTGCACAAAACAGGTCACTAAATATCTCTTCATATTGTAAGCAATTACATTAAATGATATGTCTTAAAAGTACTCAAAACAAAGCACTGTTACTGCAAACTGGATTCAAAGTATTTCCTTTATTGTAAAATCCTTAAAAACAGATGATTAAGTGCTTTCTTCCCTCTCAAGCAGGGATTTCATCAGAATCTAACTTTTTCCCTCCAAAATTTCCCCTTAAATAGTGAATTACATCATTAAATCATTAAAACCTGGTGACTCATCTTATTAACATATAAAATTCATAAATATGCATTCAAAATATATTCATTCAAAATATATTCAAAGTGTAAAGTCCTAAGAAATAATATAACTATAAAAACAAATAAATATATCTTAGACATTTTATATGAATGTGTGTGTACATATTTTTGTGTAACATTATTTCATTAACTCCACTTTTTGTATAACAAGAGCTTAATAGAAATAACTTCATTCAGCCCAGGGACTTGACTTGCTTGTAACACAATTTGCCATCTTAGCTCCCTCTCTTCTATATAACTTCTATAATTACCCCCTCTGGGGTTCTTTAAAACCTTCTCTAAGATGGCAAATTCAAAACCTAAAAAAACAGAGCAGTTTGTGGAATGTTTCAAATGATTTATACAATTTTTTAAAAGTTAAGAAACCCCTAGTAGCTACAATGTTTGGAATACCTAAGACACATAAAGGACTAGAAAACTTGAAATTTAGACCTATTGTGTCAGGTCGAAGGTCCAAAAGATACCCTTTGGGATGCTGATAGGTAAATGGTTAAAAATCAAGTTATTAATGCAGACCACATGATTAGGGACTCTTGGGATTTTTTAGGTAGAATAAACAAAGATTTGTGGGATAAAGATATAACTTTCATTACTATTGATAATAGATTTATATACATCTATTCCAAAAAAAGAAGGTCTGGAATGGTTCTCTGAGAGTTTAAATAAGCACACAAAACTTATAAGTAATAAAATTGAATTAATTATGAAATTTATGGAGATTGTTTTAGACCATAATTTCATATTTTTTGAAGGAGAATATTTCAGGCAACACAAAGGGGTGGCTATGGGGGCGTCTTGTGCCCCCATTTATGCAAACCTTGTGTTATTGGACTGGGAACATAATGTTGTGTTTAAAAGTGATTTTTTTCAATATATGAAATTATATGTTAGATTCTTGGATGATATCTTTATTTTGTGTAAAGGTCCGAAGACTAAGATTCAAGAAATGATTAAGTATTTTAATGGCAGTACAGGATTTTTAAGATTCACCTATGAATATAAAGAGAATGGTACAAACTATCTAGATGTAAATATTCAAAAGGAAAATGAGTCATTTAAATCTAAGCTTTATAGAAAACCACATTTTAGTAACTCATACCTACATTATTTGAGTAATCACCCAACAAAACAAAAAAATTGTATTTTGAAAGGCCAGCTCATTAGGATAGCAAGAATGACATCTAATGAGGAAGATATTGATGAAGAACTGGCAATAGTAGCTAGATTATTTAAGGAAAGAGGGTACCCCACTAAAAATATTAATGACTATGTTAATTTTGTAAGGGACGAATGGGGAAAGAAATACAAACCCCTTTTAGGGAACCCACACAATATGGGTGAAGAAACAAACAAAGGACCTGAAGACAATAAGGATTTTGAAAAATCTATGGTCATTCCTTTTGGAAATAAAAGATATGAGGTGGAGAAAATTATGAATGACAATTGGGTTATGTTGAGAAATAATTTGAAGCTATGGACTGTAGTGGGTAATAAACCAAATTTTGTTTATAAAGTTGGACCCAATCTGAAAAAATGTTTTGAAAGTGAATTTAAGAATAAAAATAATAATAAGTATGGCACTTCAAAATGTGGGCGTTGCTCCTAGTGCCAATATATTTACACCAGGGAGAGTATTACACTAAACAACATGGGCGTTGCTCCCAGTGCCAATATATTTACACTAGGGAGAGTATTACACTAAACAACATTCTAAGGACAGAAATAAAGTTTGAAAAAGGTAATTGTCAAACTATAGGTGTGATTTATTTGGCGCCGTGTAAAACCTGCCCTAGTTTTTATGTCGGTAAGACAGAAAGGCATTTAAAGGACAGGATTTATGAGCACACTTACCAAATACTTAATAAAAATCTAAACAATGCTTTATGTAAACATTCCACAAACTGCTCTGGTTTTTTAGGTTTTGAATTTGCCATCTTAGAGAAGGTTTTAAAGAACCCCAGAGGGGGTAATTATAGAAGTTACATAGAAGAGAGGGAGCTAAGATGGCAAATTATGTTACAAGCAAGTCAAGTCCCTGTGCTGAATGATATACAAAAAAGTGGAGTTAATGAAATAATGTTACACAAAAATATGTACACACACATTCATATCAAATGTCTAAGATATGTTTATTTGTTTTTATAGTTATATTATTTCTTAGGACTTTACACTTTGAATATATTTTGAATGAATATATTTTGAATGCATATTTATGAATTTTATATGTTAATAAGATGAGTCACCAGGTTTTAATGATTTAATGATGTAATTCACTATTTAAGGGGAAATTTTGGAGGGAAAAAGTTAGATTCTGATGAAATCCCTGCTTGAGAGGGAAGAAAGCGCTCAATCATCTGTTTTTAAGGATTTTACAATAAAGGCAATACTTTGAATCCAGTTTGCAGTAACAGTGCTTTGTTTCGAGTGTTTTGTGGACTAGTAGCACTGGTTGGCTTCTTTTTTACTTATTATGTCTTAAAAGTAGCAAATGCTCATTGATGGCAACACTGTGTCCATGAGAAGCTCAAAGCTGGCTATGAATGGGAAGGTTGCTTTGATCTTTGTCCTGACTGCAGCTTCAGGTGAGGACACTGATGGCAAGTAAATGGTCATTTTGTATAGCGGTCAGAAGAAATGAGCCCTGAAGTACAGCTGCACCTTGTTAAACTGAAAGTGCAAGGCAGTGATCAGATGACCACATGGTGCAACACTAGTCTTCATTTAGAGCACCTTCTGCTGGTAAAACAATGTATTTTTGAGCATGCAAAAGCTATTACAAAAACCCAAGTGGAAATGTTACTGACTGTATTTTACAACATAATGTCTAGGCTTGGTCTTCCCCTCTTGATAATGCCTTTGTGTCAAACATCAGTGGGCAAAATGTAATTTGACCCATGCTCTGCCTTTTTACATAATTCCTTCTTTTTGGCATTCAGTCTCATTAATTATAATGTTATCAGAAGACAACCTAGTTGAACAAATAAGTAAAATATGAGAACATCTGCATTGACAATGGAAGTCTACCCTAACACATTTAGGGTAAATCTATCCTGGCCTGTTGCTCATAAAATTGTGGTTTTCTGACAAATCATTGCCAAATATTTGAGAACTGAAGCAAGAAAATAATTACAGACATTTAAGATTCAGACTTCATACCCTTCATTAAATTTATGCTAATGCAAAACCTGTTATTCTATCAATTTAAGTTTGTAAGAGCAATATTTGTCTCTATTTTGGGCAGTTGTCCCCAATTATGTATGTCTTTGCCCAGAGTTCTTGCTATAAGAGGTTGAGAGACATGCTTCTATGTCATAACCCTATTGCTTATTTTGTCATCCACTGTGTGCACTAATAGTGTTGTACACCTTTCCTCAAACTGCATGTCCTCAGTCCCTGATCATCTTACTAGCCATCTGTGGTGCTGTTTCAAAAAGTGTGGCTTTCCTCATTGAACAAGCCTCAAAGCATTAAACAAGGTACTCCACATAACACCTTGCCTGTGACTTAACACCTTAGCTGTGACTTATATAAACAGAAGATGTTTTTTTTTTCCTTTCTTTAGAGTGACATTTGTATTGACACATATTGTTGCTGTCTCAGGAAACACAGCATACTTTAACTATGACACAATTATTCAAAGAGATTATGTTCCTTCCCCATCGACCATAGGGAGCAATCCTCCCTAAACATGCGTGGGGACCCTTAGAAAGAATATAATATTGAATTTCTTTCCACTAAGCTCCACTTACTACCTACCTACCTGCCAGCCCCAGCTATATTTATATAACTGTACTGCAGCAAAATTTAAACTGGTATTTCAAACAAGGCATTTGTACTGGGAAATATGATTGTTACATCTCAGTATATATTTTCAGAAAAAAAATTAAAGTTTTGCATAATCATGAATAAAATCATTTGTTATATGTCCCATGCTTATGGTTCTTTTTTCTGTTTTAATAATGATATATACTACTGTCTCGATGCTTGCTATCTAAAATGTTAACACTTTTGACAATGGTTATGAGTCACTGATTATTAGGGATTGTCTATTATTTGTGACAAATGCTGCTCTTACATTTGTTAGCAAAACAGACCGTTTCCTAGTTAATTAAAAAAATAAAGAAGTGATATATGAAGCATTAGGAAGCAACAATATGAATCATAATTCTTTAGAATTACTGTAAATCTAAAAACACATGCTTTAAAGAAAATCTTATTGGATAAACAATAAATTTGAACAGAAGCTTAAGTAAACTGAGTTTATTCTTAGATATCAATGAAAAGGAAGACAGGGAACACACTGTACAGTCAGATTGCTGGTCCTAGTTTACAAAATGGGGTACGCTACTGTTTCCAATAAAAACAGATACTTTTCCAGAGGGCAGAAGCTTGATGTTGAATAATAACAATGAAAATATTTAGTAAATGCTGGCATTTTTCATATGACATCTCTATGAGTCCGGCCTAATGATTCACTATGGATACCTATTTCAAGTCAATGTCTACCATACAGTTTCAGATTTAGTTGGGAATCCAAATGCAAGCTCTATTCAAACAAGAATGTATGAATCAAATCACAGGGAGAACAATATGCAATAAAGCACAAACATGGTGCAGATACTGTATTTCTAAATGTTCAGGTGTGTTCACAGTCCCTAACCATGCAGTTGCACAGGTTTATAAGTTCATAGGCAATTCCTAGGCTATTGATCCATTAGGATCTTTTGGAAATCTAATCATACATTCCCATGAAGTTTTTTTTCCATTATATGTTTTTCCATTATATGTTAATTATGAGAAACCCAGAGAAAGGCCAAAGATTGATATGTTGTTTCTATTCATGATGGACAAGGGTGCTATACTATAACCACAACCGACTGCAGAAAAAAATTGAACCATGCATACCCTGAAGTGCCTTATTGCACATATAAAATGAGCGTATGTGTTTTTTTTCTTTTTTCTTAATTTTTTTTCAGATTGAAATTTTACATTTAGCACTTTATGCATTACAGTTATGTACAGTTATGTAAAACAAAATAAAATCAGACCCGAAGTGAAGATGTGACTACTAAAACAAAGCAAACAGAGCAAAGAAAAAAAAAAACTGTTTCTCCAACATACTGAAAAACAAATTTAATATGCAAAGCTTTCATGTAAAACAGACCCTTCCTCAGTGCTAACATCAATTCAAATCATCACACTTTAAATAACAATTACAATAACACACACAGCCAATAAAAATCAATCAATTAAAACATTCAAAAAAACATTTAAAGGATGTCATGAATTATCTTAAAATTACTTGCTTTGACGTAAATATAGGTTTTAATGAAGCACTTTGGTTTATACCAGGTAAACGGTCATCTTGCAACTGTAAGCTCCATTTATATTCCTTAGTTTCAAGGTTATTATTCACATCACCTCTCCTAATAGTTGTATTAACAATGTTGATAACCCTGAACTTAAAAGTATGTGAAGAACCAGCTTCACAAACATGCTTGGCTGAAGAATTAGTTAACACACCCCTCCTAATATCAGAATTATGTTCAATAAGGCTATCTTTTAAACGTTGTACTGACTTCCCAACATAAAAACTTATACATGTGGCAAGATGTACAACAAGAGCGGTGTTACAAGTAGCAGAGCATTTGAAAGTATAGATCTTATTAATTAGATGGTGTACAAAAGTTGTATCTCGTTCAATGAAATCACAACAGTTGTAGCAAGGAAAAGTAGCAAATTTAGCCATTTTCTTAATTCTAATATTACTATGTATATCCTTATAGCATACTCACTGTTTAAGATTTAAACAGTTGCGATGGGTGAACATGGGATTATCTCCAATAAATCGCTATAATTCCGGCATAGTTCTTAATATACCCCAATTATCTGCTATAATATTCCTTATCCCATCACTACATCTGCTAAAGGTAGTTATGTAACATATCAGGTTATTATTCTTCTCAGAAACTCAGGTTGTCTCTGTTCCTATTAAGGTGTTATCAAAATGTGGCTTAGCTATATAGTTCCTTGATGCAATAACATCTTGTTTAATATTGGTTAATAACTCTGGTTCATAGCCCCTATCGGTAAATTCATGCATTATCTCATCAATCTGTCATACACATTCACCTTATTCAGTATTCAACCCACTTATTCATGTGAATTGAGCCTTAACAATTCCTTTAAATACATGAGAATAATGCATACTCTTACTATGCAAGTATTTATTTTTATGTACATATTTCCTATATACTGAAGTTTGTATATTAACACCATCATAACTGATAACAACATCCAAGAACTCTATGTTATTTGGAAAATTACACATAGAAAATTTCAAAAAATCAGCACTATTATTCAAATAGTCAACAAACTCAATTAATTCACTATTCTTCCCCTTCCCAAATGAAGAAGACATTGTCCACAAATCTAGTCTCTCCTTTGATAATCACATCGCCACAGTGGTCAGGAAATCCTTCTACGTGGCACACCTTATCACAAAAGGTTTCTCATCCAGAAAAAAAGAGGTAATTGTTCCCCTGTAATCATCACTCATTAGACTCATTATAGAGTACAACGCCCCTTTTGGTATGTACCTCACAAGACATCTACAACAACTGGAAAGGCCGCAAAAATACCTCACCGCAAAAATACCTCACAAAGAGGATTACTAGCCTCAAACAGATGCCTTACGCAGACCGTCTAAAAAAACTCCAGCTTTACTCCGTCGCATATCGCCTACTCAGAGGCGATCTCTGCCTAACATACAAAGCTATGTCAAACCCAAAGCCGTTGGACATGCTCCACTTAAAGAAATCCCAATCCCTCCAAGCTACAAGCTCTAGGGACCTAAACCTTGTCACCACAATAAACAGAACATGCTGGAGGGATAGAGTCCTGTCCCAGAGACTTCCCATACTCTGGAACAGACTGCCTATCTATGTCAAACAGAGCTCCTCATTAGCACTCTTCAAGAAAAATCTTGATGATTGGATGGGTAATAGGAAATTCACCCCGGGGATCACTTCTGTGGTTCTGCTTGACAGGGGCACAGGAAAATAATTTTCTTGGGTGGCGAAAGCCAGGGTACCTTTTTGGCTAGGCTTGTATAGGCCCTAGGGCCAATAGCCTAGTACCTACCTATGAACCTATGAACCTTATTTACATAACACTCAGGACCATTATAAATATTTTCATTCTCCCATCCACTTAAAACCAAGGTAGCATAAGTATTAGTGATGGGGGTATTGCTACCCCCGACATTTGATGGTAATATTTATTATCAGAAATAAAGATACTATTTTCCAATATAACTTCCAGCAGTTCACATAAGGTCTCAGTCTGTCTACCTCATAGTTGCCCATATCTATGTTAAAATTCCCTATTATACAAAGACCCCCCATTAATATTCAAAAACATGCACACTGATTGGTCAGCGTGCACATTGTAAATCAGAGTTATAGTAATGGAAAAAGGTCCGGTCACCCGGACTTTTTCCATTACTATAACTATTTTTTTGCAGCAACGGAGAATGCAAGATCTCCGTTGCTTCGCACTGTCTCACTATGTTAAACGAGTTTAACATAGCGAGACAGCTTTAAAAAAAGCAACAGAGATTCTCCATTGCTTTTTTTAAAGCTGTCTCACTATGTTAAACTCCTCTAAAATAGCGAGACAGTTTGTAAAAAGCAACGGAGATCTTGCTTTCTCCGTTGCTTTTTTCAAAACTGTCTCGCTATGTTAAATGGGTTTAGCATAGCGAGACAGCTTTAAAAAAGCAATGGAGAGTCTCTGCTGCTTTTTTAAAAGCTTTCTCGCTATGTTAAACCCATTTAACATAGCGAAACAGTTTGTAAAAAGCAACGAAGATCTTGCTTTCTCCATTGCTTTTGCCCACGGCTCTGATGTACTGCGTAGGCATACGCATGTGTAGTACATCAGAACTGCTGCAGAATACCAGACAGCTGTGGAAGGGCAGCAAGGAGGCATTATACAATGCCATTATTTAAGAAAAGTAATTCTTTTTTTTCTTAAATAATGTCATTGTATAATAGCAATAGTCCACTTCTGGGTTTGGGTAATGCTGGATTTACCCACGGTTGGCTTTGTTTGGCCACTCGGGCTTCACCCTCGTGACCAAACCACACCAACCGTGGGTAAATCCAGCATTACCCACACCCAGGCATGGGTTATTGCTATAATAGATGATATTCCATAATCATTTGGTATTTCAGTAAACAGTGTTTTTATATCAAGTACTACCTTTAAAAACCATGTGCAAGTTCTACTTTCAAACCAAGCACTTAACTGTTTCAAGAAATCAGCAGTATCTGTAATGTAACTTGCAACATGTTTAATATATATATGGGTTCCATGGACCAACCCTCCCAGAGATGATAGGTCTCATGGGGGGGGGGGGGGTTGTCAAAGATTTGTGAATCTTGGTAGTCCATACAAATTGGTAATAAAGGATGGGGAACAATAAAATAACTAAAAGTATCAATTGTGATATCATGCATAATTTGTAAATCATAAATCAACATTTTGACATTGTTAATATACCTATTGACATGTTAGAGTTGTATTTAATCTATCCTCCAAACTGAAGACTTTCCCCTTTCAGTGTATGCGTGCACACTTCTGCCCCCCCCCCCCACATTTCTCTCTTCCTATAGTACTCCTAGGTCAATTACTTAAAACTACTTTCTCTTGGAAAAAGTTTACTTATGTACCTGCAGCCCATACTTCTTTTGTTATTCCCTGCAGAAGTGGTGGTCCATTTCACCACTCTGTACTAGACTGGTAGTATAACATTTGTAGTTATTAGGTAAATACTGCACCACACTGACCTGCAATTAACTTAGCTTGGTTTTCCTGTTTTCTTTTTAGCAGCTGGCTTAGTCCAGTTTTTCTGACTCTCAGCTTTGCATTACTTTGTGTTTATCCCTTTCCACACCTTGAACCTGCACACCTCCCCACCCACTCCTGCTTAATTACAGAGGTATCAAAACGCTTGATGTAGAAAAGCACCATCTTTTGACTTAGCTTTTCTGCCTTGCTTCATAGGAATCCTCAGTAGTGTACTTGCATGCAAGTTGCCCACTGCCCTCTAGGTGGCTCCATACTATTAGTGCATCCAAGTGCCCCACCTGCCCACTAGGTGTCTCTATACTATTAGCTTTAGGGTCTCTAAATCCCTTTACCTCTTCTTCATCGAATCCCCCTAACACAGTTCTTATTCATTTCTTTGTTATTGTTCTCTCTCACACTGTGGTCCCAGTATAACCATAGAAATATTTCCTTATATCACTCTGTTATAATCCCACTTATTTTTTTAAGCCTCTTACCTTCTTATATATCTCCACGCACTTACCTTCAGACTTCAGCACTCCACTGATTGTTCTCTTCGATCTTCTTCTTTTGGCTCTACCTGCTCTGTTCACCCTGCGGGCTCACTCCACTCCCCTACCCTGCCCCCAATTCCACCCGCCCCCAGTTGTCCTACACTTATTATCACCTTGACACTCCCCCTCATCTGACACCACTCCCACTCATCAGAATCAATCAGCATTAACCAATCACTCACAGGACCCAGCCCTATTACTCCAACTCTCTCCAGTCTCTCACTATATGCTAATTATAAACACCCCAACTCTATTTTAAACAAGCATTACTCAAATACCCCTACAATGCCTCCACATACTTTTAATAAATCTTCAAACTCATAGCCTATTTACTGCCTAATACCCCCACTTATAATTCTCTATCTTCTCACAGCCTGTGAATACCAACCCCTCCCTGGCACCCACTACCCTAGAACCCAAACCAGTACTATTAATCAGCCACATAATTCTAACCAAATTCTAACCAACCACTACCCCACCTCTCATCAAACTCTTCTAATGCAAAAACTCAGCATCCTATTTGTGCTTCATATATTAATACTAGAACTAAATACTACTACAAACTCTTATTAAAACTCCAGAAATGTGCCATTAGATTACTACCTAACCTCTTAGTGGATGGTGACATCCACCCTAACCCAGGTCCAACCCCACCTGTTACTATCAGCCCCACAAACAACACCCATACTAGCATACAAAACTCAAATAATGCCCCCAACTCACTCCTAGTGTGTCACCTAAACATTAGAAGTATAAACAAGAAAATTCACTAATTAGATGCTCTCCTAGATGTCCACTCCCCTGATATACTATACCTTACCGAGACCTGGCTCAAGCTTACTACCATTGATAATGAGATTATACCCCCAGAGTACAATATATTAAGACTTGATCACATCTCTAAGAAAGGAGGGGGGTAGCCATCCTATATAAATCCACTCTGAAAGTATCCAAAACTAGTAGCCCAAATGCCTTGTTTACTAACAATGCAGAAATACTCATCACAAAGGTCCAACTCAACAAATGCAAATCTATAAACATTGCATGTATCTATATTCCCTCAGGTGACAACAAAAATACCTTGGAGGGTATTCTCCAATGGCTCTCCACTAACTGCCCCCAGGAAACTATTATTCTCGGGGATGTTAATATCGACTGGAATACTTGCTTTTCAGACTTCCCCTCCACCCATATAAATTTGCATGGCTTCTCCCAGATGATATCTTCCCCAACCAGAATCAATAAGTCTAACAAAAAAGAAAGTGTCCTAGACTGGATATTAATAAACAACCTACCCCAGATATATAAAACAGGCATCCTACCTGAGGACTTTAGTGATCACTTCCTGACCTATATAATCAGGAAAAGAAATGACATCCCTCAGCAATCTTCCTTTAAAACCATTAGAAGTTGCAAGAACTTTATTCAGACTAAATTTCAGAATGAACTTAACACATGTGACTGGTTCAACCCATGGCTACTTCCACTAGATGAAGCAGTCTCATACTTTAACTCTACAATCTTGCTATCCTGGATAACCGTGCTCCCCCACGCACTATCAGAACCAATAACAAAGTAGCACCATGGCTGTCCAATGATACAAGACAAAAAATTATTAGAAGAAACAAAGCATGGACCACCTGGAGAACCACTAAGTCCCCAAAATATCACCTTATATATAAACAGTTGAGAAATGATGCAAAGAAGTCTATTATGCTAGACAAAAAGAATTACTACTGTAATCTGCAACAAAAGCACCAAAATCAACCACAAAAATTTTGGTCAGGCATAAACAAACTTCTCCACCCAGGCCAATCAACTACCCCTACCCCCTTAACTACCCTCCAACAACCTCCTAAAATTGTTGCTAACACCTTTAACACTTTCTTTACAGAAACTGTGCAATCCCTAGCCAGTAAGCTATCTCCCTATATCCCTAGTACCACCAACCCCACACCTGATAATAAGATCCCCTTTAAGCTTGAACCTGTACCAACATCTTTTATTAAGTCCCTACTTAAAAAAACTGAAACCCACCACCCTTTCAGCAGACCTACTACCTGCAGAATATCTCCAAAAAGGCGCTAATGAAATAGCATACCCCATATCAATTTTAATCAATGGAACTATCCACGAAGCCTATATCCCTCACATCTGGAAAATCTCCCACATTGCCCCTCTTCATAAAGGGGGAGATTCCACTGAACTTTCAAATTATAGGCCTATAGCCATTCTGTCTCCCTTGGCTAAAATAATGGAAAAATGTATACACAAGCAATCTCTTGCCTATCTGAATCAAAACACTCTCCTAGCCCCCTCCCAGCACGGATTTAGAACTTGTCATAGTACAACCTCAGCCCTTCTCTCCTTCTCCCACACAATAAATCAAAACCATAATGACAACAAGCTCTCCTCAGCCCTCTTCCTTGACCCATCCAAGGCATTTGATATGGTAAAGCACCAGCTATTCTTAAACACATTAAAATCACTCTCCACAGATAACCTAGCAATTACCTGGTTTCATTCTTACCTAAGTGACAGACAACAAGCTGTACTATAGAAGAAAAACCTATCCCTTTTACCAGTCACCCTTGGAGTCCCACAGTGATCTATATTAGGTCCCCTCCTATTCTCCATATTTATTAATGACCTGTACAAAGTCTTCCCTGATGCAACTTGTATTCAGTATGCAGATGACTCAACCCTAATCTGCTCTGCCACCTCCCCCACAGATTTACAATCCTTGTCCCAAATCACTTTCAACAAAGTAGAGAACTGGCTCACTGGTCACCAACTACTATTAAACCCAAATAAAACCAAACTGTTACTCTTCTCCCTCACTTGCAAAGTCTCCTCACCATCTCTCACCATAATATCTAACAATGGTACCATAATTTCCTCAGAACCTAGTGCTAAACTACTGGGAGTGATCATCGACAGCAACCTCAAGTTTGATGCTCACATAGACAAAACTATTAAAACAGTTAATAAAAAAATTAGTCTCTTTATACAGGATTAAACCATTCCTAACCCCATCTTCTAGAACTGTTATTGCCCATACACATCTGCTATCGACCCTTCTTTATGCCTCACCCATCTTCGTAAACCTAAGCAAATCAAACCTCAATAAATTAACTAGGTGCTACAATAACATTGCCAGATTTGCTACAGGATCAGCTTATAGAACCCATCACTGCCTTAACCTTCAATCATTTGTCTGGCTTGAACTACCCTATCAACTGCAATATAAACAACTAATAGTTGTTCACAAAACCTTCTACCAACCAGACAGTACACCCATACTGAAAAATATTATTACCCCCTACAGTAACCTAAAATCCCTTCGCTCTTCCAAAAAATTGCTAGTGCAAACTGTTAAAACCAACAATTCAGCTGGTGAATCACTATTCTCCAACTCTGCTGGTAAAAACTGGAACCTAATTCCTGCTGAACTCACCACTGACCCCTCCTTATCCCAATTCAAAAAATCTATTAGGAAATACATAAAAATGCAGTGGCTTTGTCCCTGTACAAATCCTGACTAACCCCCACTCAAACGTAATTCATAAAAGAGAACCTCATTACAGGAATAAAACTCTGACTCTCTAACTGTTTAAAATTCTGTGTATCACCCACCTACTGGAAAGATTTAAAGTTAACACTATGCCATGTATGATAACCACCTTTAATATATGTGTTTTCCTTTTTCAGATGAAATCTTTAACTATTTCTTTCTCAGCTACCTGCTTTCAACCTTTGCTGTGTGTATGTGAGAAAAACATGTACCTGTGTGTACATATCATTATAACTCACTGTAATAATTTCACTGTAAATTTGGAGCTTTTCTCCCCGGGCCTCCACTGAAAATGGTTCTGTATCCAGTTGGACTTTCCCGGTTAACAAATGTAAAATAAAATAAATAAATAAAATAAATAAATAAATCTAATATTAGAAAAATGTTAATGGAGACAGACAGAAAAGTAAGATAGGCATATAGCTGATACAGTACAATGTATATATAGTTTAAATATACTGTAAATATTAGGGGAAAAGATACACATCTAAGAAGAAGAGTGGTCAGACAGTTATCCAGGGGTGATACAGGAACAGAGCCAGTTGTTGTTTAGATGTTCTTTAAGAAGAAGTTTGAATTTTGAGGTAGTAAGAGTATTACATATACTATATTGGGGAATACTGTTCCACATTTTAGCAATATAGTTAGCGAATATGGAATCTCCAATAGAGTTGTTGGATTTCATGACTTTTAGAAGTAGTTTGTTGGAAGAGCGTAGGGTATGGGTGGTATTATAAGATTGCACAAGATTTCTTAGAGCTGGACTGTCATCGGGATGGTGTAAGATGTTATGATCAGTTCTGAGTTGGTTAAGGGAAATAAGGTTAAGTAGTTCAAGCCAGTGCAGCTTTTTTTAGGGCTTCACAGTCATCAGTTCTACATTGGAGACCAGCAGAAAAACAAGTTATTTTATTGTAGTAGACCTCAAGCTAATAAATCATATTTCAGACACACGTTTTACAATTTCAGTGTTATAGTTCAGGTACTGTTCCACAGATGGCATGTTGAAATTTTGTTGTCAAAGCATTAAGTTTTGGCAAAGCTATGGGCATTTGTTAAAAAAGTGGAATACACGTGTTGCCTGCTTAAGTAGTTGATTGATGTGCAGGGTTTTCAACTTTTTAACTTTGTGTAACTTTGTTTTAAATTTTCAGGATAGTCATTTTTATGGGACATTTTGTCAAACCTTCCCCCGAGTTAATATGAATACTACCTTGGATCCCCCTGAAAAGAGGCTATTGGTCTAGTGGGACAAACCTGTTCGACAAAGTGCAATTAAATAAATAAACTGTTTGTGCTGGTGTGCAATTCCATTTTTAAATATTGTTCCAAAGTAGTTAGTGTCATAATTCAAGTCATGGTAGTCCACAGATGGCATGTTGAATTTGAGATATGATTGATAAGTCTGAGACAACTTATGGACAGTTGGAAGTAATGCTAAAAAATGCATTGCTCATTTTAACTAATTGTAGTGCTTGAATGTAACTTTTTAACTATGATCTTTTTTTTTCATAAACTTTTGTTGTTTCAAGGAATGGGGCTACTGTTGCTAGAGATGCATGTAAACTATAAATTTTACACTTAACTGTAAAAACACTCCCCGGGATTCAATAAAGTTGTGTGCAAGAATAAACTATTCTTGCACAGAATGGATCATGTCCGTGCAGCACAGCAGCGCTCCTTGCATATTCATGAAGGCATGCTGCTGTAACACCTACACAGACACGATCCATGAATGAGTGCAGGGGGCTCATTGAAGATCTCATATAACATAGCAAGATATCATAAAAAAAAAAAAGCAATGGAGATTGTCCTTTCAACAGAGAAAGGAAGATCTCTGTTGCTTTTTATATATCTCACTATGTTATACAAACTCGTATAACATAAGATATGTTAAAAAAAGAAATGAAGATCTCCCTATCACCGTTACTACCTCTGCACAGCACTGATGTACTGCGTAAATGTGGGAACACATCCCTTATGCATGCGCAGTACATCAGAAATGCCACAGGATACTGGAAGACCATGGAAGGGCAGCATGGAGGCATGATACAATGACATTATGTAAGAAAGGTAAGTATTGTTTTTCTTAAATAATGTCATTGTATAATAGTAATAACCCATGGCTGGGTGTGGGCAATGCTGGATTTATCCATGGTTGGCATTGCTTGGTCACTCAGGCTTCGTCCTTCTGACCAAACCACACCAGCTGTGGGTAAATCCATTATTACCCACACTCAGCCATGGGTTATTGCTTAAATATAACATTAAGTATAATATGCATAAATGTGCTTTAATCAGTCTGCATCCATCAGACCTTGTTCTGCCCAGCAACAACATAGTCAGCCCTGCCAAGTCTCTAACCCAGGATGCAGCCCTCTACAATCACTGCACCATACCACTACACCATCTGAGCTACCAGCATTAGTAGTGCTTTAGCAAACATATCCTGCATTCATGTCATTTAACATTAATTAAAAAAACAAACAGCCCCAAGCGTTGAACCCATGACCCTGAACACTACAGTCAAAGGAATTTACCACCACACCAGCTGATTTCTTCTTTTAAAGGCTGCTTCCTCCACAACCCTCCCCAACTATATATACCAACTCCAGGGTCACACGACATTGGGGAAGGGGACAAATCCCTGTTATTTGCCTTGAATACTGGTTTTCGATCAAATGAGCTTTCGATCAAATGGGTTTAGGTCAAATGGCATTTTGATCAAATGAAGTAGACCCATATATATATATATATATATATATATATATATATATATATATATATATAAAAATATATATATATATATGTGTGTATGTGTGTGTGTGTGTCTGATGAAACATATGAAAATGTACAGTCATAATATACATATATAAAAATATAAAGGAAGGAAAAAAAAAAAAAATATATATATATATATATATATATATATATGCATGTATATAACATGCAGTGCAGTGATATCTCAGAACCATCCCTCTCAACCTGTTAGTGCAAGGAACCTGTACAGAGAGTGGAATGGGGCACATATACGGACATATTTCAAAAATTGCTGTTGCAAATTAAGACGTGTTACAGCAACAGTGTGTGTTTCAGCAGACATTTATTGAAGGATATGATGATGGAAACTGAAATGTCACGTTATTTGTTTACTGACATAAATCCTTGAATCATCACCGTGATTTACTAGACAAATAGAAATAAATTGTGGAATTGAACAACAGTATGGTCCAAACATCCGGACATCCTGTGAAACATCTGGCAGTGCAGAGGTATGCTCAGAACCCCTTAGTGCAATGAATACGGATAGAGCCTGACAAAGTGGGCGGACAAAGGCCTGGAAATAGATATATGTCCAAAAATACATTGGTAGATAAGCTGAGAATGTTCATGTAGTAACAGTTTATGTCCTAATATATATCAAATGAAATATCACAATTCCAGGACTCAATTGCTTCTCATTAGTTACTGATCTCAATCCCGCACATCATCCCATTGATGTGTCATGCATACATAACAGTTATAGGTTCATAGGTTCATAGGTTCATACTAGGCTATCTGCCCTAGGGCATTTATAAGCCTAGCCAGAGTGTGTTTGGCTTTCGCCACCCATTTTAAATTAATTTTGCTATGCCTTTTTTTGAGGTTAGTATACTGTGCCTCTGTCTAACAGTGACACAGAAGTGATAGCCGGGGTAAACCTACGATCTCCCATCCACTCATCAAGATTCCTCTTGAAGAGAGTCAATGTGGGACTCTGCCTAACCTGGACTGGGATTTTATTCCAGAGTGAAGGGAGCCTCTGGGTTATGAATCTGTCCCTCCAGCATGTCCTATTTATTTCAGTGCTGAGGTTCAAGTCTCTCGAGCGCGTAGCTCGATGGGATTTGGATTTTCTGAGGTGCAGCATGTCCATTAATTCCGGGTTGGACATGGCTTTATACGTCAGGCACAGATCGCCTCTGAGCAGGCGGTATGCCACTGAGTAGAGCTGGAGTTTCTTTAACCGGGCAGCATATGGCATCTGTTTGAGCCCTTTGATCCTCTTGGTGAGGTACTTTTGGGGTCTTTCCAGTTGCTGTAGGTGTCTGGTAAGGTACATCCCAAAAGGGGCATTGTACTCAATTATGGGCCTGATCAGGGATGAGTAAGAGGTACGATGACCTCCCCTGATCTAGATGTGAATCCCTTCATGATTAGGTGGGCTATATAAAATGTTTTTCTAACCACTTTGGCCACGTGGTTGTCAAATGAGAGATTGCTATCAACTTGGGTCCCCAGGTCCCTAATGACTTCTTCTGTACTTAATGGATTACCACCTATGTGGTAATTTGTGGGCACTTTGTTTTTGCCAAAGGGGATGACTATACACTTTTTGGCGTTTAGCTTGAGGCCATGGCTCTGGCACCAGTTGTCTGTTTCTATGAGGCCCTTTTGGAGGATGCTTGTGTCGGCTGGAGAGTTAATTATGGCGCCCAGTTTGCAGTCATCTGCGAACTTGGTCAGCCACAGTCCTTTCTTGTTGGCCTGTACCGCCGAGAAATATATACCGAACAAGAGAGGTCCCAGGACTGAGCCTTGTGGGATGCCACTTGTAACTGGTTTGGAGTCTGATATGGCTCCAGCAATTCTAACCATATGGGTTCTGTCCTTGAGCCAGTTTGCAACCCATCTAGTGACATAGGGGTTTATATTTAAGCTGGTGAGCTTATCTATAATGCCCGAGTGGGGTATTGTATCGAAGGCTTTTGCGAGGTCCAGGTAGGCTGTGTGGACCACCTTCCCCTCGTCAATGGCCTTGGTGACTGTTTCAAAGAAATCGACCAGGTTTAAGAGGCAGGATCTGCCCTTAACAAAGCCAAACTGGGTAGGATCCAGTGTCTGTAGGTCCCCAATATCTTTATTTATGAGGTCCATGATGATCCTTTCCATAGCTTTGCAGACCAAGCTAGTCACGCTTATGGGGCGATAGTTTCCAGGATCCATTGAGGCACCACCTTTGTGGAGAGGGACCACTGTTGCTGTACGCCACTCTTTGGGTACATATCCTGTAGTAAGGCTAAGATTGAACAGTAGTTTTATGTTTGGGTTTAGCTCTTCTTGGAGTTCATGTAGGACTCAGCCCGGGACACCATCTGGTCCCATTGATGCTGTGTTTTTTGCTTTGGAGAGGGCGGCTCTTACCTGAGCATCTGAGATGTCAGGGGGCAGCACTCTGTTGGGATAGATATTTGCCCTTTTGGTGGGGAGAGGGGGGAGAAGTTTACACTGAACCTGTCAGCTAGGATGTTGGCAATGTCTGTGGGCTCGGTGTATTTTTTGTCATTTTGGACTAATTATGAGCATATCTGGGAATTCCCACCCAGGTTCCTAACATAACTAAAGAAAGCCTTGTGATTATCCTTAGTGTCCTGTGCAATTTTTCTCTCGAAGCTGGCCTTAGACGATTTTATGAGTGCCCGTAGTTTTTGCTAATACTGATCAGAGATGCCTTCCCTTTTGGGATTTTGCTCTATCATGTAGTAGCTTCCTCCTTCTATTGTATAGTTTGTTTATGGCTGGGGTCCACCAGACAGGACATCTGCCTTTGGAGGATTGGGTCTTGGTTTTATTTGGGATTGCATGATCCATGCATTCCTGAAGGTGTTCATAGAATGCGTTTATAAAGGATTCTGCGGTCTGGGCCGTATTTTCCACAGGCCCGGGGGCTTTGAAGGATTTCGCCTCGGTTTTGAGGCGTGTGAAATTTGCTTTAGAGAAGTTTTTCACTGTGGTTTTCTGGGCAGGGATGGGGTCGGGATGTGAATATCCAGTGAGATTAGTTTATGGTCTGATCTTACCAGTGAGGGATACACTTCTGGTCTGGAGCATAGTTTCCCCATGTTGGTGATGATCAGGTCCAGTATGTTTTCCTCTCTTGTGGGAGTGGTAACAAGTTGTTCCATAGCATTTGAGTTTATAAATTCTAGGAACCTTTGGGCTAGGGTGTTGGAGCTAGAGTAATGCTCCCAGTCTATGTTTGGGTAGTTGAAGTCGCCCAATATAATGGTGTTTGGAGAGACCTTCATATTTTCCAGTGTTCTCAGGAAGGCCGAGTGGGGTTCCTGTGTTTGGGAGGGTGGTCTGTAGCAGGCTATAAATTGGAAGGCAGTTTTACCCACAGTTAGTTGCACATGGATAGTCTCTGATGCTTTGTGCTGTGCCACCAACCTGGAGGTGTGAGTATCTTTGACGAATATTGATACTCCCCCTCCTTTTGTGGTTCGGTCCAAGTTTTGGGGCCGAAAAGCATGGTATGAGGTATAACCTGATAGTGCTGGGGTGCTCTCGGGAGCCTTGAACCAGGTTTCTGTTACTGCACAGATATCGATGTTCTCCATGCTAAGGAGAGTTTCGAGTGCGTGCATCTCGAGGTTTAGACTTCTGGCATTGAGTAGCATTACTCTTAGTTTCTTATCCCTTGTGATACCTATGGAGGTGGGTTTGTCTTTTGAGCCTTGCCTAAAAAGGCACTATGGGGGTAGCAAGAGCCTTTGCCAATATCCGAAAGCCCAGGGGTGACAGGTGCAAGCTGCCCTAGCGAAGCATCGTGGCTTGTCGAGCATGTCATCCCAGGCTGACAGGCATTGGATCCCCTTTGAATGACACCAACACTTAAGCCAATTGTTGAAATTGATCATCTTGTCTTCATATTGTGGCATCATTCTTGGTGAGGGTAAGATGCTACTCAAGGTCAGGGTCATACCGGCCTGGGCTACATGCTCAGAGAGCTCCTCTATGTCTCTTTTCATGTAGTCCAGGGAGGTACGTCTCAGGTCATTCACACCAGCATGGACAATGACTGAGTCATATTTGTACTTGCCTTGGAGTGACCTGAGTGCTTGTGTTATGTGGCGGATCCTAGCGCCCGACAGGCAGCTCACCGTGACCTTCTCCTTGTTCAGCCTGGTGAGCGGGACGTCAGTGTGCCTGGCGATAGAGTCACCTATTACAAGCGTATCAGGTGTGTTGTTTAGCCTTAAGGGCTGTGACTGTTCGGCACACTGGCTTTGTGAGCTATGTGTTGCATGTGTTTTGTTTTGGGGTAGCGGTTGCTTGGGTGTCTGCTTTGGAGGTCTCTGCTGCTTAGGCAGATTTTTATTTAGAGCCTCAGTATGTTTTTGTGTGTTTATGTGTTTGGTTTGTTGTCGTGGTAGGTCTATGTGAGACTGGAATTGTAGTGAGTGTGGTTTCCTTCTTCTCCTGACTGGTTACGCCAGTACTGAGTTGAGAGAGCTTAGCCTCCAGTTTGGCTATATGGTTGCATCTCTCACATGTGTTGGAATTTGTTGGGAGGAGGAGAAGGTTGTCTGTGTACATGAGGCAGTTGTAACATTGCCTCAAGATTCCCAGATTCACCAGCTGGACCGGAGAGGAGATTGACAACTGACCTTTGGACATGCTAGAATAGTATTGGGAATTCCTTTATAATTGAAAAAAGGGCCAATGGGGAACAAGGTACTCAAGGGGAGTTTGTGAGGGTGTAGTGCTTTTAATTTTTTAGAGCTGACTTATATAATTGCTTTAGTGAGCAAGTGTCAGGTAACTTAAATGCAATGTGTTACAGGTAACTTAAATTCAAAAACAACAAACAGTAACTTTCTTTCAAGTGAAACAAGGAAATAAGTACAGTAAGCAATGCAGATATCACTAGGGATCCACAGAAGTGCTAAAAGGCCACATTTTAGGTGGAATTAGCGTTTCAGGGAAATAAACAAACAACAAGCATACAGATAAAGCTAGATTCAGCAGGCCTGGATCTAGTCTATGCTACAGCAAACAAGGTGTACCAATTTCAGTAAGAAACAGTTAGAATATGCAGGCACTATAAGCCTCTAACCAGAAATTCCCTGCTCAGAAGGGCAGAGCAGACCAAAGATATTGGCCATACAACTGGACATCCTATGAATATGTGGACATAAAAAACATTAGGAAAACCACACTGAGCTACCGAGCAATGTCCAGACTGCAATAAGACTGACATAACACTACCCAGGTCCAGCTCTGGGGCTGTACACATGCATTAGCAAATATAACAGGCACTACAGGGATGTAACACTAGTGGAAAACAGACACTGGTGTGAAAGTGCATACCCCCAAACAAGTGCACCACAGTCATAGTGACATACCTGTAAGCAAACTGAACACGACAGTATAATACTTTGTGAGCAACTACATACTGTTTGTCACTCACACATTACCCCTACATATACTGCCCCAATTCACTGAGTACTGGGAATCCTGAGGTGTTACACGACATTTCACAGTCAGCCCCTAGAAGCATATGGACCTGATAGACCACCAGAAACTGTAGCAGCATGCAGAGTCAGATAGTTAAAGGATGGGCGGCACAGTGGTGCAGTGGTTAACATTGTCACCTCACAGCAAGAGGTTCTCCGGTTCGATTCTCGGCTGGGGTGCCTTCTGTGTGGAGTTTGCATGTTCTCCCTGTGTTCGCGTGGGTTTCCTCCGGGTACTCCGGTTTCCTCCCACATTCCAAAGACATGCATATGGAGCATTTCTCCCCGGGCCTCCGCTGAAAACAGGCTCTCTGGAACCTAGTCGGACTTTCCCGGTCAACAAATGATAAATAAATAAATAAATAAATGTAAGGCACTCACAGCTTCTACTGTCCATTACCCAGCCCAACAAACATATACACACAACACTGCTACGCAGTCTTGGCAGTCCGTTCACAATGGCCAGACAGACATAACTGTCATTTGTCCAGATTTCCACAGAATTACCAGGGTGTGGACCCATCACCCTGGCCACTGCTGCAAAGCATGGCCAGGAGTCTGCCAGATCATTGGCATGATAACTGGAGTGCAGTTGGTAATTACTCATATACCATGCCTCTGCACCTCATAGTGCAGGCCATGTGGACAACGCATGGCATACTTGTGGGACAGGGGGCTGGAAAGAGGGACATATCACTCATAATGGTGTTACAAACTGAAACAGTAGCTGCTGTTACATGTATTGCTGTAACATCACATCCCTGAAGGATATGATGTCTGGAACACCAATGCATTACAACACTTACTGACTACAATCCACATTATCCTACCAACCCCACAAAAACAGATGTTGTTCGAGGAATAGACCAAGCATAATAGACAAACATCTGGCCAGTCTGTGGACAATATGCCAGTTGAGAGGTATGTAGGAGGCATATTACTGTCAGATGTCAAGTCACCCAGTAAATGCATGCCCAGACAAACCCTGTCAATGTAGCAACCCCCCATGTGTTTAACAGCAGTAATGACATACAATCTGTACCAAATTCTGGAGCCTTGTCCCCCATGTTGTTGGGTTGTCTTCATATGTCCTGTCCTGTGAGGTATTTCCACCTACTGTTTGTGAAGCTGTAGCTCCCACACCTCCTTAATGCCCCCCACACAGGCAAGTGAAATGGGCAAGGCCCACATGAAAAGCATCCCATATGTTGGAACTAGCAGCTGTGTCCAGGCTCACAACACAATACTATTTGGGCACCTACATAGCTTTATTGCCTCAGCAATACCCGACAGGACAACATCACCCCCCCCCCCCAAGGTAGGCTGAACACCTGTGGTGGACAGCAGCAATAAACAAACCACAGACTTGGTCCCTATATTGGCCATACAGGGCAAATCAGGAGCATGCACCAACTTGGCATCAAGTCAACCTTTGTCTGACCAAGCCTATAAGGTCACAGGTGGAGTACTGTAAGGCTAACTATGAGTACATATTGGACACATCCACCAAGGCCAAAACAAGCCCATATTCACATATGTCTGCAATCTCTAAGGCAACAAACCAACCCACCCTGTAATTGAGGCTAATCAGACCACATACACACACAACATAGCTAAAGGCAACCTGCTGCAGATAGGTTTAGGGCAAACATCACCCCCTGGCTCATCAGCACTATAGCTGGATATGCACAGCACCCAAATCCCTCCCCTCATCACCAGTGAGCAGGTACATATTGCCTACTGAAAGGCAACAAACATTAGTAACCATGGCACCTGATAACATCCCTGTCTGCATCCTACATGAACTCAGGCATGTGCTCCCAGCTCCATTACAGAATGTAGTCACACCAAGCCTTGACATCATCCACACCCCATCTGCATGGAAGATGGCCAATGTCATCCCTCGGCACAGACATGAATGAGGAGTACAGGAGTAGGAAATTAACTAGCCATCATGGGGGGGAATATGACATATGTATAGGACCAGCAGTGCAATGCAAGCAGATACAGTGCTGCTACAGTACAGGGGTATGGTGTGGGTGTGAGTGGTGGCTACTGCTATTCAATGTAGCTGAGCAGGTTCTGTACATACTGTTGCCAAATGTATAGGGACCTGTGATGTGTCTCCCTTTTTATGTCTTCCAGGTGCAATGTTGCATCAGCAAAGGTCAACTTTCTCAGCGGCTGAGACAAATATAGTCATAGAAGCCGTAATACAGAACCATGCCATAATGTTTGCTGGAGCCAGCAACATCTGCAGGAGAGGACCGGCCTGTGGGGCGACCTTGTCCATAGGGTAAATGATGGCCTGCACGCATGTACATATGAGCAGGTCCGGCATTGTGAAAGTGACCTCAAATGCTATGCCCAGCAAAGGGCTGCCGCAGTGGCCATGAACCGCACAGCCCCACTGACACCCACTGAGGAGATCCTCGGGTATGTTGTGGCACCCATCCCAGTACAACATCAGAGTACAGACCCCCCCCCCACATACTTTAGGTGGGTGGCACCCAAACAATGGATGAGGAGTGTTCAGGTAAGGCCCCAGTGTAGATCACTAGACTACTGTAGCAGACATACTTGTAATTGTAGAGTATCTATGTGGATGTGTCAGGTCAGATTGCAGTTGTGGATGGAGTTTTCTAATGCACAGACATGCACATCTATTATGAAGGACAGCAAATTGTGTAGTATTGGGGGTTGTACTGTAAATGTGCAGAAATGCTGCATCCATCCTGTACCAATGCCACATGTGGGTCTGCTGACAATACTTCCCTCCCCCAACTACCTAGGTCCCTCCGGTCTGCATGTGAGATGGCAGCCTACAGCTGGTGAGTATACAATTGTTCTGTTGTGGTTTGCCAATACCCCAGGTATGTGAAGGCCATGCAATGTACCAGGGACACAGCTGTCACTCATAGCCATATTGCTTTATGTGCATGTTCACTTGTGTTGGGGTTAACTGCATTGCATCACAGTGGTCACCACAGGGGCCTGTCTGATGAGAATGTAACATTCTTGTAGCATACCTCATGCCCTGTCAGTGCAAAACCTCTGGACAGAGACCAACAAAATGGGTGGACATATTGGGCCAAGGTAGGGACATGTGTGAAACATCACTGTCATATAGTGGGATATAAACAAGGTACACACCCCTGTTAAGATGCCAGGTTTTGTGATATATATACAAATTGAGACCACAATATGTCAGTCCACACCTTTCCCAAACTGTAATGTGACCTATGACATGAACAATTCACCTGTAAAGCCAACCAATCTGTTGGCCACCAAATCTGGAGTATACAAACCTCACAATAAGCTGGATGCATATGTGTGCACACCCTTCAAACATGTTATTGCAGCAGCTTGTGATTTACTGACAGCATACAGTCTGCTTGGGTACACACCTGCCATCAAGTAAAGGCACTCTGAGTAACACCAAATGACAATCTGCTGTTCAAGTGGGATAATCATGACGTGCTCAGTTGCCCTCAACAGCAACAGCCATGGTTTGTAGACAGTTTACAAAGCAGCAAAGGGATCTCATATTTGAAAGGTATCAGTTAAGAATAGGGTAGAACAACATCACCACAGCATTGCATACACCATGGAACACATTAGAGACTGTTGTCAAAAGGTGGATTGAATATGGGACAAAAGTGCTGTTGAAAAGAACCTGACGTCCCTCCAAAAATGATGACAACACATCAAGACCTGGTCAGGGAGGTTGTCAGGGGACATACAGCAACACCGAGGGAGTTGCAGGAATCTCTTGCTGGTACTGCTGTTGTGTACTACCTGTGAGAACACGCTCCCATATTTTGCATACGTCTGACCTATGGGGTAGGGTCAGAATATGGAAGCATTTCCCCACACAAAAAACATCCAGGGGTGGATACAAATTGCAATACAGCACATCACGTCTCCCAAAGGCAAGTGTGAAAATATGTCAGGGTGTAATGAGACTATGGATTGACCTCACTGCCACAATACCAAAATATATGTGTGGTGACAAGCAAAACCTCTCATAACCTGAAGACCAACATCCCCATGGTAAATCACACTGGTGGCAGTGGCCTGCTGTGGGGATGCCATTCCAAAGCCAGAGCAGGGCCTGTAGTCATGGTGATGGGAATTCTGAACATTTCTAAATAACACCCATGACTGCCCAAAACTCCATCAGGCATCTGCAAGAACATTGAGGATGGGGAGGTGTGTCAGCCTTTGACAGGACTAAGAACTGAAGCATACATCCAAAGCTACCTAAGAATGGCTCCACCTGAGCACATGCATGGTTATGGATTGGCCCAGCCAGAGCCTAGACCTACACCAGATAGAAAAACCCCATTGTGACCTGATGAGGGCTGTGCACCTGAGCTGCCCTTGCAATCTGACAGAGTTGGGTGACCTTTGCATGGAAGAATAGACAAATAATGCCAAGTCAGGATGTGCCATGCTGATAGACACCTTCACAGGAAGACAGAATGTTGTAAGCCACTTACAAGGTGCTTCAACAATGTATCATTTTAAGGGTGTGTACACTTATGCAATCACCATATTGTACATATTGCAGTGATTATATTTTACATGTATCACATGTGTTTGTTTATCGATTGGATTGCACAGGTCATATGTCACATGAAAGGTGGGTAACATATTTGGATGCATTATTGTGGTCTCATCTTGTATATTACAAGAACATGGCATGTTAATGGGGTTGTGTACACTTATCATATCCACTGAAAGCTTACAAGGCTGATGGTGTAACAGGAATTGTGTGACCATGCATTCACTGCTAGTTTGGATGTCTGACACTCACATGTATGTCATTAATCAGTGATGTCACTCCTCATATCATCCCACTTATGTATCAGAGAAACACAGGGGCTATGAGAAATAGAGCAAACATATGAGCCAGATGTCTACACATCCTGTGAGGATATGTACAGTTCAGTTGTGAGGTATGTGTTGTAGTACTTGCCACTGTGTTATACAGGTGAACAGCAATAATGTGTACATGGGTACTGTATGTGCTGGGGAATGGCCACCACATATTAATACTGATCATGTATCCCAGAGCTCTATATTGTTAGTTACATATAGTAAAACTGGCTGCAATGCATGATGTTGAGGGCTGTGTGTCATGCATGTCACCATTTGGGTAATGTGTGTGTGTGTGTGTGTGTGTGTGTGTGTGTGTGTGTGTGTGTGTGTGTGTGTGTGTGTGTGTGTGTGTGTGTATACCAGCCAATGTGAAAGTGCAGGTATTAATGTACATATGTTGTCTTCCCCTACAGGTGGCGATGGGTTTGGGTTCCCCCACTTTTGGAAACTGATGTCATTATCTCTGCAGACTCTGACAATGATGATAGGAATAGTGAGGTACAGGTGGGATGGTCAGGGGCTGAATCTGTGCCATTGGTTGACATCCCACTCATGTCCACACCATTCCCACACACAGTGACAATGGCCACACATACTCCATCACCAGTGGCCACAGATGATGGACAGTTGGCAGGTGGTTGCATTGAACAGGCTAGTGTGGTTACTTGGCAGGTGTGATTGTAGACACTGGCCATAGCCAGAGTGCAGGTGAGGTCCCACACAGGCAGATGGACAGGGGTGCATGCAGGAGGAATGCTGCTCATTGGGCCACTGTTGCAAGTGCCACAGAAGGAGTCACCAGACTCATGTTCCAGGCTGTCATGGATGCACAGGCACATAGTGAACACCACAACACACAAATACTCAGGGTGGTGTATGCAACTCTTCCTGATTTACATGGTGACATAAATTACCTTGTTGAGGCCACACATCAAAATACTGAGGTCATGAATAGATGGTTGGGTGAGACCTTGTCAATCCTCGACCATGGCATGTTTGTGCTAGCATGTGGTGGGAGATGGGCATTGGCCACGTGAACATAGGTCATAACCAGCAACAGCTGAGAATCTATGGGGACATGCACCTTCACACCCCCTTAGTGGCAATGACACCAGCACTACCAAAGGGGGGTTGCTGTCCACATCACAACGGAGCAGGCCATGGTCACATGATCCTGTCCAGTCCTGTCAGGGGCACAGATCCAGTAGACAGCAGACACCATCAGGAAAGAGAACTGCATCTAGCCTTGGGCCTGGTGGTGCCAGTGATACCCCTGGCAGGACCAGTTCTCATGTCTGTGCCTGGAGATGGTGATCTGGACACCCTGCCATGCATGGTACAGAGCTGTCTGATGTACTCCTGTGTAGGCCAGCCACATGGCATGACTGTGTGAATGCATACACACACACATCTGTATCACAGGCAGGTCACTTCCAGACACACACAGCACTTCTGCACAGCCCATCTATTGGATACCCTTCCAAACACACACACATGATGTCAACCATATGGCCCAGCCTAGGCCTCTGGCAAACCCACACCACACCCTGTGCATATGATGATACCTGTGCCACATCTCTGTCATCCATAACATCGATGCAGGGACATGCTATTATGGGTCTGATGCACAGGTTGAATGTTGTACAGTGTAGCTCTTTAATACTATGTAAGGTGCTATCTGCTTGCATTTGTTATGAGTACACATACAGGGGTATGTACCATATTAGCCAGGAGGCATTGTTGCTGTTAGTACCACTGCCTGAATGTAGTCTGATATGCTGTATTCTGCAAGTGTTCCAGGTGTCTGTGTGTCTGCAGGCTGTGGCCTTGCAGACATTCCCAAGAGGGAGTATGGCTGACTGGGAATACACCGACCATGGCATAGGCAAGGTGCAGCTTTATATGTACATGTACCAGGTGTGTATGCATGCAACAGTGTGTGAGGGACACTGTTGTCAGACAGTGTGACCTTGCATTCATACTCCTTGTCACAGACAGGTAGCCTTCAAACATGTCAGCTCAGGGTTGTGTACTACCACAGGCTCATACATACAGAACAGGTTACTGCAGCACTGTCAGCAGGTCCCTCACAAGCGGAGCCATTACATTAACTACAACAGATTCACCCGTCAACACTTGTTGGCCCTGCCATTTCTTTACCATACACTCAACCCTGATGTAGCTGATGAGGACATGCATGATACTGTGTATGACAGGTCTGTGGTATTTATCCCTGAGTCCACCAGGTGGAACAGTGAGATAAAATGGTATATCCTTGGCATACACACAGTAAGGACTGACACACTGGATGTGCACACAGTAACATAAACATAGTTGGCAATACATAGATTAGTAAACCTACATTTCCACCATTATGTACTGTACTACTACATACACATGACATGCCCCACATAGATTATGTGCATGGGACATAACACACTATCTCTTACAACACATAAATGTTCTGAATGCCTCCATGGATGGTGAGATAACCTGCCAGACATAGGATGTGGAGTCTTGTAGTTCTCCTGCAAGCCTGGACAAGTGATAGTGTAGCAGATGTTGTATCAGCATGATGTTTCAGGCAGGTATGAAGCAAGATGCTGACATGTGTGTCACTACTCTCACTGTGGCCAATTTGGCAACAATATCACATACATGGGCATTGGTAAGGGACACAGACTACATATAGTTTGCCAAAAAAAAGGTCTAAGCTTGTTTCCTGCCTTTCCTGTAACTAATGTGGTCCAGATACAGCTTTGATGTATCCAGGACTGTTTGTAAGCATCTGAGAGGTGCCAGAAAGTCTGCTCTTCAATTGTTCCCTTAGATCTGCTAGTTCTCTCCTCTCCTGCACTTTTACTAGTTTATTAGTCTACCACTTTACCAGTCTTCTTGTAGCAATTAGTGTAGCACACAAAAGTGCTACCAGCACTAAATGTTCTACAAGGAAACAGCTCCAGTACTCGTTATTAATGCCCACCCCTCCAGGCATGTCTATAGCTCAGTTCCTTGTGGTTTCTCCTATTAAAAAACTCAAACCAATGAGCCAAAAACCAAAAAGTACAAAAACCAAGGCTGAAGTCACTCGAGCACTGGGACCAACACAGAATAGAAGTAATACGGATACCAGAACTGATGCTCAACATTTATTCAAACCAATACCAAACCACACAATAACGAACAGTTAACCTAGGTTTCGTCTTGCTAAGGAAGACTTCTTCAGAACAACTTCCCAAATTCTTAATGCTCATAATATACACTCATTTGATTAATGCTAATTAGCGCCATGTGCACCGCTTAATCAACATTACACATTCAACCTTGAAGACCATAAAAATATTAAACGGCCATACTGAACTCATAAACATTATAAAATTTAAAAATTTTAAAAATTAAAAAAAGCAAATACTTAAACAATGTTATAATGAAATTGTGGTTAACCTATAAACATAATTTCTAATTCCACACACGGACTGCATCACCTAAAATAAATAATTATAAATATTAACCTGTTAATATGCATATGAAAGATGAAATAGTAAACAACTATAGTACCAATAAATACAAAATATAAACACTCTACATTATAAAATGTTAAATAGAACCTTAAATAGGATTAACCGAAACATAATTACCTAAAAACTCATTACCGATGCTCGTACATTATTTAACCCTTAATATGTCTAAGCTTTAATACGGGTGCAATACTGATATTATCATTTATGCCTGGACATCTAGTGGCGTCTAATCTCAATTGCCATTTCATTTCACATAGGTCTAAATGAATGTCCAAGATCCATCCCTGTATATCCTTTATTATTTGTTGACTTGCGAGAGATGCACTTATATATCCAAATTGGAAGCCATGCACTCTCCAGCCAAGACTGGAATAGCTGGTCGAGGAGAAGTTTAACACTTGCACCACACCACATGGAACACATAGCCCTCCAAAACACACACCAACACTGCCTTCACATAAAAACACAAACCACACACCCACTTTCATGGAGGCTCTCATTACAAATCTACCCAAACAGCAGAGGCCTTCAAGGCAGAAACCAACCAATCACCACAACACAACACCAATCACGAGATACATAACTGTCCTAAGTGTGCCACTCAACTAAAGCCCCTATGGCAAAACAGCATGCCCAACACACTAGTCATAGGTGACTCAATAGTGAGGCACACTGATGTCCTACTTACTAGGTTGAATATGGTGAAAGTAACAGTCTGCTGCCTGTCAGGTGCCAGGATCCACCATATAATGCACGCACTCAGGTTCCTCAACAACAGGAACAAATATGACTCTGTCATTGTACTTGTGGGTGTGAATGACCTTGAGACATACCTCCCTGGATGACATGAAAAGAGACATGGAGTAGCTCTCGGATTATGTAGCCCAGGCGGGTATGACCCTAGCCCTGAGCAGCATCCTACCATCACCCAGAATTATACCACAGTACAAGCAGTAACTGATTGATTTGAACAATTGGTTAAGTTTCTGGTGTCATTCCAAGGGGATACAGTGTCTGTCTGCTTAGGATGACATGATTGACAGACCTCCATGCTTTGCCAGAGATGGCCTGCATCTGTCAACCCTGGGCTTCTGGGTACTGGCCAAGGCTCTTGCCACCCTATATTGCCTGTATAGGCTGCATTCCAAAGACCAAATTACCACCATGACAGATACAAATAAATGCAATCTGAGGGTCATGCTGTTCAATGCTAGAAGTCTAAATTTCAAAATGCACTCACTCAAAGCACCCCCTTAAAATGAAGAACATTGGCATTTGTGCTGTAACAGAGACCTGGTTCAAAGGAGCAGAAATCACCCCTGCATTACCAGGATATAATTCATTCCACACCTTTCGGCCCAAGAACTTGGACCGAAGCTCCAAAGGCAGTGGTGTTTCCATATTCATAAAGGATGTGCACACCTCCAGACTGGTAGCCCAACATAACGCATCAGAGTTACTTCAGATGCAGCTGACATTGGATAAGACAGTGATTCAGGTCATAGCCTGCTATAGGTCCCCAACCATGCCCCAAGACCTACACTCTATGTTCCTAAGCAGCCTGGAGAATATCAGGGTCCAACCTAACACTCTCATACTGGGTGACTTCAAGTACCCCTCCATTACCTGGGAAAACTACTCATGTACCAATACATCTGCCCAATGTTTCCTGGAATTCATTAATTACAATGCCCTGTATCAGCTCATTCATACCCCAACTATAGGTAGCAACATCCCTGACCTGGTCATTACTAACATGGACGATCATTGCGCTACACAAATAGTCAACTCCTCCCTGGTTAGATCCGACCACAAACTAATCACCTTGGAAATTCCCATCCCTCCCACCCCCCTGCAAAGGTAACCACTATGAAAATCTTCTCCAAAGCTAACATTGGGCTCCTAAAAAGAGGTGACTAACTTCACTGCACCAATGCAAATGGAAAATAGTTACATGACTACCAGATCATACACCAATGCACTGTACAAACTTGTACACAAATGCATGGATCTCGCCATACCCAGTAGAACCAAGATGGTCTCCTCCAAAAAAGGAAGCCAATGTGGTGGTCCACTGGCATAAACAAACTCTACAACAGTAAAAAAGAAACTGATGCGGAATAAGGCAACAAACATATACACACATTTGCCAGATACGAGAGTAGAACCCCTGCCTAACTAGTTATTTCTACTACAGTGTTACGCATTTATTGCATGCATTACTGAGCTTATTGGGCTGATAGCTGGCCAAGGCTGCTGATAAACAGAATGACATCATCTGGACTGATAAAGTGGGGTAGTGGGAAGTGTTGTGGGTGGGAATGGTATAAAGCTGTTTCACTGCAAATAAACAAACAAGCACACAACTCCCTCAGTCTTGCACACACAACTGTCACACACACACAGTTGCCAGTATTGGGTTTAGAACTCCTACCTATCTAATTACTTGTACTATAGTGTCAGCCAGTTATTGCATGTGCTACAGAGCTTACAGGGGTAGTAGGTGTCCAGTGGTAATTCTAAGGTGAATGACAGCAGCAGATCTTGTGCAGTTGGGCAATGTGAAGTGTACTGAGTGGGAACAGTCTGCTAATACTTAGACCTACAGACACACACACACACACACACACACACACACACACACACACACACACACACACACACACACACACAGTCAGGTGATGTGATATTAATACCTCAACCTCAGTACTATTACACAATGAGGTTCACCTTTTATGCTTGCATGTGCCACCGTTTAAAACCAGTATGCAACTGTCCACAACAGGACATCACTGTATGGCATTCAGGGTACCCATGTGTGTGACTCATGCTGCTGTGTCTGTCCCCCTGTGTCTCTCTGTCTATCACTGTCTGTCTCTCACTTCCCCACATCTATGTGTGTGTATGCTTGACATATTTAGTTATCTGTTGGCCAAATATGTCTGCATGTGTGACAAACACAACAGATGGGGATATATCACATATGGGCCACCTACAGCTAGCTGGGGGTAATCTTGTCTGATGTGTGTGTGTACAGACAGTTAAGGTGTACATAGCTGACTGTATGCACAGATATATCTACACAATATAGTCATATAGACCAATGTAGGTTCCAACATGTCCTGTGATTCTCTAAGTGTAGGAGCATGCCCAGTGTGACCTTGTATAGTTAAAGTGGGACTCCTTTCCAGAGATAAGTGCACTCCAGTACAGGGTTTTGTGTGCTACAGACATACCTCTCAGAAGTACGTAGGACTTTCCTCGGGGTAATGGCTTGTTTTGGCAGGCATTTTCTGACATATCTGTATTCTGACAGTGCAATGTATTGTGTCATTACCTAGTGTCAGAAATCATTACAGTGCTTTACCAGAGAAGTACTAGTCGTATGATGCATCTGATGTTGTAATGGCAGATATGTACATTCTTGCCCAACAAGGCCAGTTGGGAGGTGTGGCTATAGCCAGTTGAGTGATAGTCCAGCAATTTGTTGATATACTGGCTGGGGATCTTCTGCTTCTGTGGTATCTGTGTAACCTGAGATGTGATATCCTGGTGTGGCCATACCTGTCTGCTATACATTATTTGGCAGATTGTCTGGGTGTTTGGCTAGAGGTTTTGTCCAGTCTGCATAAACATGTGTTTTTATGCCAAGTTATTTCAGTATAATTGAAGGGTGATGTTACAAAATATTGACAGACATTACTGTGTCAGCCTACATAACCTTCAGACAATTCCCACTACTGCAAACCCCTCACCCTACCAACTTTCTTAGCATGTTCATAGGTTCATAGGTAGGTACTAGGTTATTGGCCCTAGGGCCTATACAAGCCCAGCCAAAAAGGTACCCTGGCTTTTGCCACCCAAGAAATTTATTTTCTTGTGCCACTGTCGAGCAGAGCCACAGAAGTGATCCCCGGGGTGAATTTCCTACTTCCCATTCATTCATCAAAATTTTTCTTGAAGAGTGCTAATGAGGATCTTTGTTTGATATAGATAGGCAGTTTATTCCAGAGTATGGGAAGTCTCTGGGACAGGAATCTATCCCTCCGGCATGTTTATTGTGGTGACAAGGTTTAGGTCCCTAGAGCGTGTAGCTCAGAGGGATTGGGATTTCTTTAAGTGGAGCATGTCCAACAGCTCTGGGTCTGACATAGCTTTGTATGTTAGGCAGAGTTCGCCTCTGAGTAGGCGATATGCGACGGATTAAAGCTGGAGTTTTTTGAGACGGTCTGCATAGGACATTTGTTTGAGGCCAGTAATCCTCTTTGTGAGGTATTTCTATGGCCTTTCCAGTTGTTGTAGATGTCTTGTGAGGTACATACCAAAAGGGGTGTTGTACTCTATAATGGGTCTAATGAGTGATGAGTAGAGGGGAACAATGACCTCTTTTTTTCTGAATGAAAAGCCTTTTGTGATGAAGTGTGCCATGTAGAAGGATTTCCTGACTACTGTGGCGATGTGATTATTAAAGGAGAGACTACTGTCCACCTGTTTCCCAAGATCTCATCACATTTTCAGTGTTAAGTATACTACCACCAATGCTGTAGTTCATGGGTACAGAGTTTTTACCAAAGGGGATGACAATGCACTTCTTGGCATTGAGCTTGAGGCCATGCCTTTGACACCAGGCATCTGTCTCAGTGAGGCCCTTTTGTAGGATGTCCACATTGTTAGGAGTTTTGATTATGGCTCCTAGTTTGGAGTCATCTGTAAATTTCATTAGCCAAAGACCTTTTGTATTAGCCTGTATTTCAGAGAAGTAGATACCAAACAGGAAAGGACCCAGGACTGAACCCTGTGGTACTCCACTTGTCACCGGTCTGAAGTCGGATTTGGAGTCTGCTACTTTCACAGTGTGGGTTCTGTCAGTGAGCCAGTTGGCAATCCATCTTGTGACATAGGGATTTATACCTAGTTTAGTGATTTTGTCTATAATTCCAGAGTGGGGGATGGTGTCAAAAGCCTTGGCAAGATCTAGATAGGCTGTGTGAACCACCTTACCTTCGTCTACGGTTTTGGTGACTGCTTCAAAGAAGTCTGTCGTGTTTAGGAGACATGATCTGCCTTTTACAAACCCGAACTGGGTGGGGTCCAGAGTTTGGAGATTATCAATGTCTTTGTTTATAAGTTCCATGATGATATTTTCCATGGCCTTGCAAACCAGGCTCGTCAGGCTAATGGGGCGGTAGTTCCCGGGGTCCGTGGTGGCTCCCCCTTTGTGGAGTGGGATAACCGTCGCTGTGCACCATTCAGTGGGCACAAAGCCTGAGGTGAGGCTATGATTGAACATGGTACTTAGGTGTGGTGCCAGTACATTCTGTAGTTTGTGTAGAACACAGCCTGGGATGTTGTATGGTCCCATGTATGCTGTGTTCTTGGCTTTGGAGAGTGTGGTTTTTACCTGTGCAGCTGTGATTACAGGAACTTTGCATTCTTCCTGTATAGAGATGGGCCCTTTAGGGGGTGAGAGGGGGGTAAAGTTATCACTGAACCTATCTGCCAGGATGTTGGCAATATCAGTTGGGTCTGTATGTTTAGTGCCATTGTGCTGTAACTCAGAGTAGATCTGAGTGTTGCCATTGAGATTCTTGACATAGCTATAGAATGCTTTGTGGTTTTCTTTAGAATCAGTGGTGATTTTGTTTTCATAACTAACTTTGGAGGATTTTATGAGGGATCACAGCTTCTTACTGAAGCTGACCAGTGAGCTCCTCCACTCATGGGATTTTGCTCTCTTTTGCAACAGTTTCTTCCTTCTGTTGTACAGTTTGTTTATGGCAGGGGCCCACCAGATTGGCTTCCTTTTTTTGGAGGATAGCGTCTTGGTTCTGTTTGGGATAGCACGATCCATGCACTCGTGTAAGTGCTTATAAAGTGGAATTGTATAGGATTCAGTAGTCGTAACTGTATTGTCCATCTGCATGGGTGTCATGAAGTTCACCACTTCTGTCTTAAGAAGCATGAAGTTGGCTTTGGAGACATTTTTTACCATGCTTTCCTTAATGGGGGGGTGGGGGCAGGATGTGGATATCTAGGGTGATTAGCTTATGGTCAGATCGGACCAATGAGGCATTGACTTCAGGTGTGGGACATCGGTCACTCATGTTGGTAATGACTAGATCTAGGATATTGTTGCCCTTGGTATTTACCGCACGTGCCTATCATTGTGCCTTTGTTCCACATTTACTTCTGTCCTTGTTCAGACATGTTGCTGTCAAAAGTTTTGTGTTACAAGTGTCGGTACAGACTGCATTGTACTGTGCAGGCATGTCCATTATATACAAAAGCAGACATAAAACAAGGAAAAAAACATATTGACAATGACCACTGGCAACAGTACCAAGAAGCATGATTATTCACAAAAGCCCTAGCACCTCAGCTACACAGCTCTCAAGACGTCCATTATATGTGTAGTATATTCCACATAGCACTGTGACTTTCAGGTATGTTAGTGGCAGAGCAATAGGTGTCACTGACATGCATAATCGTTGGCATTGGCATTACAGTTATCTGCACATGGCCCTGTGAAAAACATGTACCTAGGGCAGTACAAGAAGACAGCCAGGAGAACATGCTGGCCAGAACCTGACAGTATTGACCACACATGGACATAGCTCATTGACCCCTGCATATTGAGCACATGCAACATGGTTTCATGTGTATTGGGACAGCCCTACCAATCTGTGTTTTGCTGCTATTTCCCTGCAAACATACATATTACTTCATTTCCGTGGATATATTGGGGGGGCACACCTGTCAACTGTAGACATTTGTAGAGACTGTGCTGATATTTGCTTTACATTTTAATAACATTTACCATACTATTGTGCTTGTCTTGGGGACTACAGGCATATCAGTAAGGAGCACTGGTGAGATGGTAATGGCATACATTTGCATGTCAGAGTTGTTACCCTTCAGAGCCTTACTGCAACTGCGAGACCTGCTATGTTATGACTGTGTGGGTCTGTAGGGGGGGGGGTGATTCAACATTGCTGCCATTTGTGGAGCTTTTCCAGACATTTCTCTCTTGTTTTCTACAGCTGACATGCTGTGTGGGTCTGAGGGGTGGGTATGGGACCCCACACTGACATCCATGGCTGTGAGCTATGACCCCCCCCCAGTTAGTTGACCAGACATATATACTGCAGTGGGATATGCCACCTTGGGTACTACTGCATAGTGTGGGGAGGCCAGTATTGGACAGACATTTCCTGGTGTCCCACATAGCTGTCAGTTGTCTGCTGCTATCCCAGTAGTCCACCACATTCCCTTGCATGCATGCAACAATACCATATATATACTAGCAGAACATACAGATACATTAATTTACTGTGAAGCGAACTGACTTGCCTCGTGCCTGTGGCAGTTGTGTGTATCAAGTTTAAGGGCTTCCTATGTTGGATGCACACAGTACAAAGCCTATACATGGTAAGTTACAGGTAGTGTGATGTGTGTGTCATCCCTTTTTACTGTGTGCACGAGTCAAGAGAGATGTCAGTCCCTGAGTGCCTACAGTGTAAGTGTGTTTGCTATGCATTGCTTCTTTGCCAAGGCCAGGCCATACTGGGCATGCCTCTGTCTGCCTACAGGGAGCTGGCTCAGGGGGCTCCTCGTCTGAGTCCCTCTGTGCCTGTGGGGACCTTGGCAATGGTGGGGGGGCTATGTGGCCCTTCCCCATCCTGTTCCTGCTGCAGCTGTTTCCACAGAATCATATTGTGTAACATGGCACATATTACGAACATGTGTGCACATGTGAGTGGAGAGTACTGCAAGACTCCACCAGATATGTCCAGGCAGTGGAACAGTGACTTAAGCATCCCATACACATGCTCTATAATGATCCTGCTTTGTGTGTGTGCCTCATTATGGCATTAATGCATGGGTGTGTGTGTATTTCTGATGGTTGTCATCATCCACGGCTCCAGTGCATAGCCAGCATCCCCCACCAGATGGCCATATGGGATGTCCCCCCCTGGCAAATCCCTGATACAGCTGTGAGGAATGCCAGATGTGGGAGTCGTGATAGCTTCCAGGGCTGCCAGCACACACATTCATGATAATGCCCTGGGCATTGCACATGACCTGGCAGTTGATGGAGGGGAAACCCTTGCAGTTTATGTAGACCCTACCCTGCTCACCGGGTGGTGCTTTGATGTGGATGTGCATGCAGTCTATGGCATGCAGTACCTCCTGGTATTCAGATATACAGTGGGAGAGGTACATATTGCTGGTCAATTCCTCATGGGTGTTGGGGAAGTATATGTGGTCACGGGCATTTGGTAGCATGGCATCCAGGAACTGGTGGAGTACTCTGGATGTAGATGCCTGTGACACCCTCATGATATCCCCAGTAGGTCTTTGGACAGTACCTGTAGCTAGTATTCTTAAGGCTACATATATCTTAGTATCCACTGGGATGGGTTCCCCTCTGTTCGTTTTGGATGTGAGGCGAGGCAGCACAGCTCCACAATTTGCTGAAGTATGTCCCTGTCCATCCTGTAGTGCTCTACTATCTCCAGGCTATGTAGCCCCTGGTAAGTTACCCTGGGTCTGAACACTCTTCTCCTCCTCCTCGGTCTGTGGTGGTTGTCAGCATTATCCTCCTCTCTGCCCTCAGACTCTGGCACATACTGATGGATAAAAGCAATGGCAACCCCTAACATTTTTCCAGTTATAATTACCCCACATGTATACACCAATGTTGCAGAGTTTGTGGGACAAAACAGACTGCAAGGTGTTTCCGTACTTTATACTGTGGTGCTACAGGTGCTGCCTGTATGATTGGCTGACTATGATGCATTCCAGCTGCCACTTATATTACTCATGGCTTTGATTTGGCCACTGTAAGTGTGAGAGGCATTGCTGGTAATTTGTGCATGATTGCCTTTATTCTGCTGTTGCCTTTTTTGTTTAATTATTTTTTACTTACATCTCCTCCCACTTTCAGCTATGCAGCCACCTGCCAGCTGTATTATTATTATTATTATTATTATATGCTTTGCCTACCCATTGTAAGTTGCAAGGCTACCATATCACTGATTTCTATTACATATTTCTCCTTTATTGTGCTGTTGCCCTTTAATTTTTTTTACATCTCTTCCCATTTTCAGCTATGCAGCCACCTGCCATCTGTATTATTGCGAGCTTTACCTGGCCCATTGTGAGTTGCAAGAGTCCCATATTAGTGATTTCTGCTTCATTTCTCCTTTATTGTGCTGTTACCCTTTATTTTGTTTTTTAATCTCCTCCCATTTCCAGCTATGCAGTCACCTGACAGCTGTATTAATGAGTGCTTTCAATGGCCCATTGTGTGTTGAAGTATCCCATATTGCTGTTTGTACTGCATTTGTCTTGTTCTGCTATTTCCTTTTACTTTTCCTGTGTCCTGCCTGTTTAATAGATTCATAGATTAGTACTAAGCTAACTGCCCTTGTGAGCCATTTTAAGCTTAGCCAATTATCCCTTGTGAGAGTCAAACCCTGCACCTTGTGTTTGTAAGGCAAACATCTTAACCATTAGGCCACCCTTCCACCCTACCGGCGTACCTCCCAGACCCATTTAGCTAGTGTAAACAGCAAGAAATGGTCCTGCCCTGGCCGTGAACACACTCCTCAGTTAATGGAATAAGAGTAAACAGCCTCAGACACACCTCCTTGCTTAGCTGTGCTTAGCTAGGC